>NC_044305.1:32787740-32875240 GCF_007474595.2 Lynx canadensis | reverse complement strand
TATTCTCATTCCCATTCACTCCCCACCTCTATGACCTACACTTTCTTGATATTTACAATTATAGAATTTTTCTCACCATTCCCACTGGAGGCAATACCAACCAGTTATAACCTAAGCAAACCAGTTCTAGGATTCTCTTCTCTCTTTCCTGCCACCCCATTCCACTGTGCTACAGAAGCGTGATGACCTCATGTCCCTTTATTCTGACATCATACTCTTGTCTAACTTCCCTGAAAGTTAAATTACTTGTCCCTTCAATCTGAACACAACTTTTTTTTAATGTTTATTCTTATTTTTGCAGACAGAGAGGGGGACAGAGGATCCCAAGTGGGCTCCGCGCTGACATGGAGCCAGCCTGATACAGGGCTCAAACCCATGAACCACGAGATCACAACCTGAGCCAAAGTTGGATGCTCAACCAACTGAGCCACTCAGGTGCTCCAACTTTTTTTTTCGTAAATAAAATTAATCACACTTCCATGTTAGGAGAAAAACGACTTTATTTTAATCTCTGCTACTAAAACATAAACCAAAAATCTGCTTTCCTGATTCTTTAAAGATTATCTGCACTTACAAAAGATGAAGGAATAAAACACTGAATGATAAAATAGTACAAGTATACTCTATTTAGTCCTCTCTACCTCTTAAGTGATAGTTTATTAGTCAAGGTAATGCCAGCTGCTGCAACAATGAATGGAACATGTACAATGGCTGATAGCCAATGGCAGCAATTTATTTCTACTTCCAAATCAGCTCATCCTGAAGGTAGAAAGCTCTATTCCAAGAGGCAGTTGATGCATGCAAACTTCTTTTATATTGTTCTTCCAATATCTTCAACTCAATCCAATGAAAGAAGAGAGAACATGAAAAAACCAAACATGGAAGACTTTCATAAGATAGTCTTTAAACTAATAAGGATGATATACCATTAGCTTGAACTCAGTTACCTGATCGCACTTAAAAGCAAGGAATGCTGGAAATGTATTTTAGCTGTAGGCTTAGCAATGAAGTCAAGTTAGGTACTGAAATGAGTTAGCCAGTCTCTGCAAAATTTACTTTCTATTTAGAAAAATTCCTTTAGTCATTCTTTACAAGTTGGTTTGCCAGCAATAAATTGTCTTAGCGTTCCTTAATCTGAGAATATCTTAATATCCCTTTCATTCCTAAAGGGTATATTCCTTGGATACAAACTTTATAGTTGGCAGGACTTTTCTTTCAGCACTTGAAAAAATGTACCACTTCCTTCTGGATTTTATGATATCAGATGAAAAAAAAATGCTGTCTTTGTAGGTGGTATTCCCCTACACATAATGTTTTGTTACTCTGTGGCTACTTTAAAGATATTTTCTTGGTCTTTAGTTCTCAAAAGTTTTCATTATGATGTGTCTTAGCATACATTTCTTAGGGTTTATTCTACT
Source organism: Lynx canadensis (assembly GCF_007474595.2). Taxonomy (NCBI): domain Eukaryota; kingdom Metazoa; phylum Chordata; class Mammalia; order Carnivora; family Felidae; genus Lynx; species Lynx canadensis. Next base: position 32,873,822 of record NC_044305.1, on the reverse strand, counting down.
AGGATTCATTCAGCCTCTAGGTTTATATCTTTTGTCAAATTTGGGAATTTTTCAGAAATTATTTATTCAAGTCCTTTTTATTTTTCTTTAAATTTTTTTTTAATGTTTATTTATTTTTGTGCCAGAAGCCAAGCTATCCAACCAGCCTGATGGCAGGGCCCGGGCAGTGGATGGATTGGGACTGCATGGCAGTCCACTGAAAGTGAACCTTCTTGTACTCCTGCTTTTATGTAATTTGGCCTTAGCGTTGGTCAAGGCAGCACCCCTACCAATGAAAGTACCTGGGGATTTGTCAGTTGGGGAATTGCCCACGATAGGCCCCCGGGAAAAGAACCATTGGGGAAAGAAATAAGATTCCGCAGGGAAATTATGCAGCCCTACATCCAGCCCTTGCCACCCCCTATAAAGACTCCTCTACCTAAAGGAAGGATAGCCCCATATATTTCCCAGTCAAGGAGGGGACAAATGGATTTGAAATCCCCACTCCAGCAACAAAGGAATATATCTATGGGCACAAGTTACTCCAACCCCTAGACCCACTTGGCCCCCTGGAGGCATTCCAGATGATAACTGGACCTGTTGGGTTAAGGTACAGAATGGTTCATTAGCTCCTAGGTATACATTGTCTCTCTGGGAGCGCATAAGGCGTGGGTTCCCAGGGCCCGCTTGGCTCCCTCCCGGCACCCCAGACCAAAGTGAATACTTTTGTTCCTTGTACTGCAAATGGTTCAGAGGAACAATTAAGAAGTCATGTCCCCGTAAATGTTCCACTTGAGGTGTTGAGAGCTAGATGACCTTGAAAGGACAGGAGGGAATGTTACAAGAAAATAACTATGTTGTTCCTTAATGGGTGATTACACAAAGGAACATTTTTAGAATTAGGTAATGCCAGAAAACATAGATGACACACGCTATAAGGAATTTGCTAACGAATATAATGCTACGTTTGCCACAATAAAGCGGCCAGTCTAACACACTGTTGTTGTCTGTATCCATTTGTTATTTTCGTTGACGCCGTTCATCCTTTGGGAACCCCTGGACCTGCTGGGACTGGACCTCAGCTTTTTTGAGAGAAAGAGAGACAGAATGTGAGCAGGGGAGGGGCAGAGAGAGAGAGGGAGACACAGAATCTGAAACAGGCTCCAGGCTCTGAGCTATTAGCACAGAGCCCGATGTGGGGCTTTAACTCACGGACTATGAGATCATGACCTGAGCTGAAGTCAGAAGTTTAACCGACTGAGCCACCCAGATGCCCCTTCAAGTCCCTTTTCAATTGCACTCTCTCCTCTCCTTCGCAACTCTGATAATGTGAACGAATGTTAGTGTTTTTGTTGTTGTACCACAAGTCTATGAGATTGTTCATCCTTTGGGAGAGTCTTTTCTCTCTGTTGCTCAGTTTGGGTAAATTCCACTGATTCTTCCTCAAGTTCACTGATTCCATCCTCTGTCACCTCCAGTCTATGGTTGGGCTCATCTAGTGAGTTTTTTTCAATTGTTTTATTTTTCAGTCTTAAATTCACATCTGGTTCTGTTTATTATTTTTAATTCTTTGCCGGTATTTCTCTAATTTTTAATTTGTTTCAAGAGAACTTGTAATTGCTTGTTGAGGCACTTCTATGAGGCTGCTTTAATATTCTTATTGGAGAATTACAACTTTTGAGTCATCTCTGTTAAATGATTTGTTTCATTGTAGTTATGATTTTCCCAGTCGGTGCTTCATATTAGGAGTGATCTTCTATATCCTGGACATTTTGGATATTGTTTGTGAGAATCTAGATCCCATTTACTTAATTTTTCTTAGCAGATAGTCCACCTATTGAAGTGTAGCCTGAGGACCAGGTGGATGGGGTGAGCTAGTTGAGTTTCTAACAAGTTTCCAAGTGATAATGATACTACAGGTCTGGGGACTGCACTGTGAGAACCAGAAAATTTGACTGAATGTTCCATGCTGAAGACTTTTACTTCCTACTAGGTCCTACAGAACAAACCATGCCACTAAAAGTGGGGGTACCAACCCAAATTTCCCTGTTGACTCCCAGTGGAGGTGCTGGAGACTTTTACTTCAATGCTAGGCCTCGCTAACACCTGGGAAAAGAAAGCTGACTCATACTGACCTTTTTCTGAAAGGTGAGAGCAAAATCTCTGTTCCTTCTGGGAGTTTCTGGCACCAAAGGAGGAGAGAGGAGGAAATGGAGCACATGCTATCCCCATCTCCCACTACCCGATTATGTCTTATTGATGCCAGTATAAAAAGTCCACCATTTTTGGACATGGCCATCTCAACATGTGGCTTCCAGAGTCATTGAACCATGGAGAGAGAACAATGGAAGACATAATTCTCTCAAACCTTCTTCAATTCAGACCTTCCTGGAGGTCTACTATATTTGGTAGATCTGTCCAGGCTCCAAGTCTTGTTTCTATTTTGTCCCCACATCTATCACCTGCTAAACCTTGCAGTCAAGTGAGTCACCCAGTGTGATAGTTAACTTTATGTGTCAATTTGGCTAGGCTACGGTGTCCAGATATTTGGTCAAACACCAGTCTAGATGTTGCTGTGAAAGTATTTTTTAGATGTAATTAACATTTAAATTACTAGACTGCATGAAGTAGTTTTTCTTCTGTAATGTGGGTAAGCCTCAACTGATTAGTTGAAAGCCTTAAAAGAAAAAACTGAGGTCCTTTAGAGGAAGAAGGAATTTAGACTTCTCTTTGTCTGTTTCTCTCTTTGTACACACACACACACACACACACACACACCCTATTGCTTCTGTTTCTCTAGAGAACCTAGCAGAGAGGTAAATAGTAACAAATATCATTGACTGGATGTCTGCTACATTCACTATGCTAAGAGATTTAGATTCCCTATTTAAATTTCAAAATTACTGTATGAGAAAAGCATTACTATTTTTACCTTTAAAATGAGAAAACTGAGTTTAAAAGAAGCTAAGCAATTTGCTGATGGGATACTAACATTTGATTTGAATGCAAATGTGCTGATTCCAAAGTCTTTAAAAATCACTACACAAAACTTGACTGGCATTCAAAACTACTTGGTAACAACACTAGAGTTGCATTATCTTTTCTATCAGCCTTAAACACCTAAGTCATGACCATGGGGCACTTAACTCCAGGTTTGTGCCATGTAATGCACATGCACAGATGAACTACACATGGTCTCTGTCCTAGAGAGTAATTCAATATGAAAGTTTATCCTATTCGCTTTTCTTTCATCTTCCTAACTGTAAACTTGAGTACCAAAAGATACTTGGGACTTCTTCACTATTGATGAAAGAGAAAAATAAAAGGACGTTTTTCTCTGCAGTATTATCTTCAACTGTAATCATTTCTGGAGCCCATTATGGATGCTGCTTGGCAGTGTCAGTAAGTTTTTCAGAGTTTATTCCTTGTCTGTTGCTGTTTCTGCAGTCAGGAAGGTACAGTTCTATACGATACACTAATTTGTGGTGGCATTTACAGACTTTAGGGATGCATTACAAACACATATAAAGCAATTAGAGAGCAGCAGAATCCAGAACATACTTAAGTGACAAACTGTTCAGAAACATGTATTTACAAATGGAATGGAATAACTATGGAAGATATCATGCCACAGTGAGAGCCAATAGGATTAGAAAAGTAACAAGGATCCATGAGATCCATTTGATGCATTATCTTAGGCCAGTGGTTCTGAAACTTTGCAGACAACAGAATCACCTGGAGATAAGGCCCATTAAAACAGATTGCTAAGCTCCATTCCTAGAGTTTCTGATTCAGTAGGTCTGGAGTGCAGCCTGAGAATGCATATCCCAGATACTGCTGATACTACTAATATGAGGACCACACTTTAGTAACCACTGATTTTCTGGGTCATTCACACTAACTGACTGGCTCTGTTGGCAACTTACACATTTCACAGATCAACTTATAACACCTGCTGATGGCTTTGAGGTCTTCTGATTTTTCTTTCACCTTCTTCAATTTCACTGCTTTGCCTACAATAAATATATCCTAATAACAATCTCTAGGCTATGCCACTTCAAAGTAAAATATGGTAGTGGAGCAGAAAACTAACCGCCTGGATGAAACCAACATTATAAGTTCTGTTTGAAAATAGTTCAATCTTTGATACTTTCATATACAAATCCAACATCAAAGTGAACTCCCAGGTTCTGTCAGATTTCTTCTTTCTAGTAAGAGATGAAACGTTTGCCTGCTGTCATTCTCTTAACGTGATAATTAGACAGTGTGATAATACAGTTTTCCTGGTGTTTATAATCCTTGATCATATATTGTAATCATAAATATAGGCCAAGACTCAATGACTTAATTATAACCTTGATGGTAGACTGATAGAGAAAAACCTCACACTATCCTCAGGGTAGAAAAGGAGTCTTTTGAACATACTTTAGAATCAATCTATGGTAAACATTAAAAAATGTATTGAAGTGCTGATACTCAATCCAACATGATGATCTGAATATACCCTAACATACTTTTTATGTCTTTATATATGTTCTATTTAGCATGATCTCTCAACTCACCTTCATCACAGAAAATTCTTCAACTTCTTTCAAAGCCCAGATCATGTTTTCTCAGTCCATTAACTGTTACTCCTCTACTTGAGACCTACTTATTTATTAAACACATCCCATATATACCAGGCTCTGTGCTAGGTGATAGAGGTACAAAGTGAGTGGAACACAAGAAAATATCCTGTGGTGAGAAAGAAAGACTTGTAAAAACATAAATGCAATAAAGTATTAGAAGGGCTATTGTAGAGTATAACGGCCACATTTTGACTAAAAAGAAAAAAAAAATCTATCCTATCTTTTTATATTATTCTCTAAAACATGTTAGTGGATTCAGTCTTCCTCCGCCAATGCAATAATTTCCATATATTCTCAGTAAATCATTTCTCAATTGTTGTGTGACAGTCATTGATTTAAACATTTAACATTAGGGGCGCCTGGGTGGCGCAGTCGGTTAAGCGTCCGACTTCAGCCAGGTCACGATCTCGCGGTCCGTGAGTTCGAGCCCCGCGTCGGGCTCTGGGCTGATGGCTCAGAGCCTGGAGCCTGTTTCCGATTCTGTGTCTCCCTCTCTCTCTGCCCCTCCCCCGTTCATGCTCTGTCTCTCTCTGTCCCAAAAAATAAATAAACGTTGAAAAAAAAAATTAAAAAAAAAAATAAACATTTAACATTAAAGTTGTCCTATGTGAAGACTAAATATTTTTAAAACTCCTCTCACTGTAGTGAAACCACAGGAAAAGGGCATCGAGTGGTAAGTAATCCCAAAATTCCAATAGACTGAGGATTTCAAGATATAGGTATTCTGGAAAAATAATATATATTGGTTTTGAAATATGGAAATAATGAGTACTAGATATGGGAGACAGGAAGTTAGATCATGGCCAGATATTTCCCTAGAATCCCCTCCTTAACTCCATCATCATCCAAACAAAAACAAAAACAAATAAAAATCCCAATGGATTTGCTAGTGTCCTAGTGGGAAGAGAGTAAGAATTTATAAGACCCATAGGCCAGTGATGAAATACTATCTTTCTCCACTAATTATTCTGCAGTGTTAAGAAATCCTGTGATAGAAGAACACTTAGATATTGCTAAGTACCACAATGACATTTGCAGGCTCTTCTTTGGTGTCTAGGATGTGTCAACAACAGAAAGGCCAATATCTAACAGAGAACAGTGGCTAGAACAGTTCTATCCCTCTTGGCCTAAGCTGCCCTCTACCTCCTATAATGAATGGATTCATGTCTAAACAGTAATAGATCAAAGAAACATTTAATTAGAATGAACCCTAGATTTCTCTTCTGTAGAAATCTGCATTTCCAATACATGAGCTCCCTTTAAAATTCATGGACTCTCATTTTCATGGGTAATCTTACTCTTAGAGAAATGAGGTATCTGGGCTGATAATTTGGTTAGTTTATAGATAATTTTGAAGGTCTTACTTTGCAATGACACTTCCCTTTGCAGGTTTAAAAGATATGTGGTAATTCCTACCTTACTCTGAAATAGGAATTCAAGTCCCTAGGGAAAATTGTAAGTTCAGAGGAAAGAAATCATCAGAGCAATCAAAATTCATGTTCTTAAAATCCTCTATAGCAATGCTTATGATTTCATCTAGCACTCTCTAGTCACTCATTGGGCACCCAGCATCTTAGAAGAACTAAATTAGATGGGGCGCCTGGGTGGCTCAGTCGGTTGAGTTTCCGACTTCGGCTCAGGTCATGATCTCACAGTTCGTGGGTTCGAGCCCCGCATCAGGCTCTGTGCTGACCGCTTGCTCAGAGCCTGGAGCCTGCTTCAGATTCTGTGTCTCCTACTCTCTCTGCCCCTCCCCCATTCAGGCTTTGTCTCACTCTGTTTCTCGAAAATAAATGTAAAACAATTTTTTTAAAAAAGAAGAAATAAATTAGAAATAAATTATTTGAGAAACTCAACAGATGAACATAGACGAAGGGAAAGAAAAATAAAAAACGGGGAGGGAGACAAATCATAAGAGACTCTTAAATACAGAGAACAAACAGGGTTACTGGAGGGGAGGTAGGCAGGGGGATGGGTTAAATTGGAGATAGGCATTAAGGAGGGCACTTTTCAGGATGAGTACTGGGTGTCACATGCAACACTGGGTTCTACCCCAGAATGCAAGACTACATTGTATGTAAACTAACTTGAATTTAAATTAAAAAAATTAAAAAAGAAATTTGATGAAAGCTATAGATCTTATTGCTTAATGTTAGCAATTTTACTGTGTTTCAAATGCATATGATTTGCATGTTGCATGCTAGCATGAGTATGGAGTAGAATTAGCATAACAATGTTGTCAAAAACCAAGTTTCCTAATTGCATTTCTACTTTAAGTCACCTTGAAGATAGGAGGAACCACTAAGACAGCAAGAAGGAATGGTGGAGAGAAAGCAGAGTAATTATAAAAAGGTTGATTTTAACCATTAAAATAGCCACATAGGACCATTTACCATAAAGGCAAATGATTACATACACCTCTTGTCTGTTTTTGTTTTTGTTTTTGTTTTTGAGAGAGATGGGGAGGGAGTTGGGAAAGGAGACAATTTTTTTTGAGAGTGAGAGAGAAACTCCCAAGCAGTCTCTGCATTTTCTAGGCAGAGCCCCACATGGAGCTTGATCTCACCAATTGTGAGATCATGACCTGAGCCTAAATCAAGAGTCTGATGCTCAACCAACTGAGCTACCAGGCACCCCACTTCTCATGTATTTTGTTCTATGCCCTATCCTCTGAGCTTAGACCAGCAGTTAGCTTGATCACTCCCCTAAACAGTACCAAACAGCATCATTGCTTTATTTCAATTTCTAATTGATATGACTGAACTTTCCCATATATAGGAGGCACATGAGAAAGCAAAGCTGAGTTTTGCTATTTATAATATTCCTACTTTATGTTCCTAGTTGCAGTCTTCAGGATAGCTTAATAACTACTATTTAATTTTTTTTCCAGTTTATTTACTTTTTGAGAGAGAGGGAGAGAGGGAGAAGGGGAGGGGCAGAGAGAGAGGGAGAGAAAGAATCCCAAGCAGGCTCCGTTCTTTTGGTATGGAGCCTTATGAAGGGCTTGAATTCACAAACCATGAGATCATGACCTGAGCTGAAATCAAGTCACAAGCTTAACTGACTGAGCCACCCAGAAGCCCTGAGTAACTACTATTTAGTGATCCCTACTATATGTCAGACAATATGTGCACATGTAATTATTAATACTTACAAATAACTGAACAGTCCTACAAAAAGAACATAATCTTCATCTTACATACATACTATATATGTATCTATAGTATACTATATCTATAGTATACTATATACCATATATGTATGTATAGTATACTATATACACATATATACTATGTATACTATGTATAGTATACTATATACATATATATATTATCTAGTATAAGCAGTCAATGGCTGAATTAGATTTGAAATGAGGTCTTTCTGATTTCAAAACCCATATCCTCTCTCCATACTTGCCATGTCCTTCCCATGCCTATAGTTCCCAACTAAGAAATGAACTCATCCAAATTTCACCACTGGTAAGCAAAGTCCCCATTTCCTTGTTGTAGAGAGTCTTCTTTTCTTCAAAAATCTAATTTTTTTCATGAATCTATGATTCAGAGAGCCAAAGCCCCTTATGTGCTTCTGCTTGTCAGAATAAAATTGCTAGAAAAATTAAAATCACAACTCTGCCTTACTATGAGGAACAACACAAGAACAAGAGGGTGATCTTACCAACATTTCCACAAGTGTGTGATGTGAGTGTCTAATGATAAAATATGAAACACTACTCTACCTGGTTCATGCTGATTTTTGTCTCTTTAAAAAAACTTCAGAAGAATTAAGAGTCAAAGTAAAATGAAATGCAGAATACAAAATGAAAACATTATAGGAGGAAGGAGAATTACTTAGGATGTACGAGATCTTACTCAAATCTAGGTTCCTGGGAGTGACAATTCACAGGTTCCACAAACTGGTGGGCATGGAATGGAAAAAGAAGTCTTGAAGACACTGAAACAAGCTTAATTCTCAAAGCATAACCTCTGATCTTAGAATTTCCCAAATTTTCAGTCTCTGTGGCTCACACAAAAACCTTTCCCTTTATTCTTCAAGATCACATGCTATCATCTGGATTATAACATGGAGTCATGTAAAATAAACATAGCCATGATTATATCATGTATGGTTTTAATGGAAAAACAAGGCAAAAACATGAAGGTATATAGCCTCAGAGATCTGTGTGTGATCTTCCTTGACATGATTTTAGTTTTCTTTCTCAATAAAAATCTAGGTATTTATCAATAATGCTAAGGATAGAAACACTAGTTTCATAAAATAATATGGGCAGAAAACATGGCTTGGAAGCCCAGTAGAACCACTTTAACAGCTTGTTATCCTGAAAGAAACTAATTACTTATTACCCACCTCCTCTTGTGATGTTCCTTGCCAAGAATTTCCACACGACTTTAGGGTTTATAAAAGGAGAGAGACCCCACCCTACCCCTCCAGTCTCATTTTGTGTTTCACCTGCATCTTCTGCTGCAGGCAAACTGGACCACATGAGTTTCCTCCAGTGTGCCATGCTCTCTATTATTCTAGTATTTTGTGCTGCTTGTTTTATTATCTGTGTTCCTGATCATTTCTACTCAGTATTCCCTGCTCATCTTCTGCTGTTTTTGGATTTGTCATCTGACCTTGCTGTCCCCTGCCCTTCACCCGTGCCCTTTATCTTTTCCTTCTTTCTGCCCCAATCACTCACAATGATTCTGCCTGCCTACCCCTCCCACTCCACAGGACAGTAAATTTCTTAAATGCAAAGACCATGTTGTATCTGCTTCATACCCTCAGCATGCTCAGCATGTAGTAAATCCTCAGAGATATTTGCTGCATGAGTTGCAAATAATCGAAGTTCTGTACTGCGGTACTCTGCTTTAATAATAAAGACAAGGCTTCTGAACGAAATTCGGGCACTACTTTGTTTTGCCAAGAGTATTTATTGATTTCTAAGGGCACTTAATTTATGGAAACTAATTGTATGCTAATAGGAAAACATAAAAACTTTTCCAGTATTTTTTTAGAAGAAAATAAGAATCTGCCTCAAATAAATGTTACTTAAATTTCATAATTATCTTTAAAAACAAAGAAATAGAGCATAGAGGTGTTCTGCCCAAGGGTACAGAGTGAATTTAACACTAATAGTGAAATGCCTGCCTTCCCAAACTCCATGTGACAAGCAGGTCTCGTTTATCCTGTGATCCCAGTTTCCATATGTGTCTCAAGGAGAATTTCACTATTTCAATATCCATTCCTCAGTCTTAGCTTGGAAGAGCTTCATGGGGTATTATTAGTCAGCTAGTAAAAGTCAGATTGACTTTCTAAGCCTGAATCATGTGGAGACGTCACTTAGGCAGCCCCATTCAAGCATGGCTCCTCTTGCAACAAGAGTTTTGCTATTGTGTGGCCATGACCATTGAGTCACTTCCACCCCCTGTTATGGGAACTGCTTCAAATAGAATCTCATCTCACCATCTTCCAAAAGCAGAGCCATAAGATCTGCTAAATGAAAGGCTGCTGAGCCTTGAATGGCACTGCTAATGTTCCCCACACTTGGCCTTCTCCTCTCAAAACTACACTTTAAAGGGAATAATGCCCTAAGGGCTTGGTCCTGCTCTTGTAACTGGTTCTAATTTATGCTCCCTCTGGATCCATAGCCTATAAACATTTTAACTCAGGGTAAAAAGCACATCTCTTTAAAGAATGAAGAGAAGGCAAGGTTGCCATATTTGAAGGAGGAAGGTAGCTAGTTATCAAAGGTAAATCCATTTCCAGCTACTTATGTTTGATAATTTTTCATTCCTGTTTGTCTCAGGCTTGGGATAAGGACCCCTTCAGGCATCTCATATTTGAGAGCTATAGTCTGATCTCTTTGCCATAGTCAGTCTGACAATTTCTTTATTTTTGTTAGAAACTAAGCAGTCAATTGAAAATATGGCAACATAAAGTTATTTTAAATACAAGAAACTCCCCTTGCTTGAAAAGTTGGCTCCCACATAAAAACATACAAATAAACAGAGTCCTGCTAAGTATTCAGAGACAGCTATAAATTTGTATGATGATGTATATTATCGAGTATTTGGGGAAATAATGTTAAGGCCACTTCACATTCAGCTTGACTATAGATTAATCTAACTTCAGAATAAGCTAAGAAAGTAGAAAGATATTTATTTTTGTTTTTGCTTTATTTTCATTTAATTATTTATTAAATTACCTTATATGAAGTTTGGGAACTAGAAGTCTGGCAAATCTAAGTTATATGTTAATCTCCTACCCCACTCCATCTGCCAAAAATAAAACTGTGAATGGCAGTAGGAAAAATTAGGAATTCAAAGTTAATCTTTTTGATACGTTGAAGGTGTGCACAATCATACAGTGTGATCAGTGGTGAAGATCAGCATGGAATACAAAGTGGCATATTTGTTTGGTAGCTCCATTTGAAACCACTGCAATGATACCTTTGTAAAAACAGCTGCCAGTAACTACATTTCAATCATATTAATTCATAATATTTAAAATTCTAAGTTTTAGACCCAAATGATTTTTGTTATAACTCAGATCCCTGTTAGGGTCTTCAAACACCTTGACATTTAGCTGATAATCATTTGAGGCCCCAGTTCATGTCCTCTGGAAATTCACAGCCTCTTTCCCCAAGACTACTGTGATTTTCTAAAGGGCCTTACATTTTGGTAGGGGTGGGGTGGGGAAACACTTTTAGTTTTAAACATCAGCCTCTTTGGTTTCAGAATCACTTAACAATTTCTTTTAAGTGAACATCAGCATATGATGATCCTAGTTCCTCCGTAGGCTCTGTCCTCATGATATAGTCAAAGATAACATACTGGGTCTTACCTAGACAGCATACTGTTTGCACTCTATGGTCATCTCACCAGGTAAAAAAGTAATTCTGCTCTCTACATGCCTAGTTGTATCAAGAGAAGCAGTGTGAAAGAAAGGCTAAGATGGAAAGGTAAGGGTCTCCAGGACATGTTCACCAATGATAGCCTTCTATTTATAGCTTGTCTTTAACTTGTTTAATCACTTCCCTCGTCATCTAATAAGCTGCTTCTATTGAAACAATATTTAGAGGAAATTTATCCACCCATGTCTTATTTATAGGTATATCGTATAAAAAATACAGCCTTCTTCAATACACAAGACTTTGTTCCTTGGGGACAATTGCCGTTCTTTGAAGGTACTACCTGGGGCTGGGACCAAAAACAATTTTTTTAAATGATAGTTTGTAATATTCATATTTTCTGGGAAAATTAAAGCATGCAATTTTTTCAGGTGGTAATAACTTAGCTAGTGGTTACTTTTAATAACATAACTTTTCCTCCAAAACTGTAACATTAATATATAAAGAAGGTAACAGAGCAGTTAACATTTTAGAAACACAATTCAGACCCCAATGCCTTGTGCATTTGACATCCTCTTGTTCTTTATAGTAGCTTTACATTCTCTAAAGTAAGTATAAAGCTTCATGAAACTTGAAACTAAGTTGGAGAGCAACAGGACCAAACTAAGGAGAATAGTTGAAACAAAGAGTTATATTTGACGAGACTCACAGAAAGGGACCACCATTCATCACTAACATGTTTTCTCTTATTTTATATATATTCTGCACTTGGTTGTTTGCACTTTGCAATATTTATGTAGATTTAAGAATGCCGGAAAAGATAAACTGTAATTGTCATGGCTGTTTTCATCCTGATGTGGCATTCCTTACTCTCCATTGAAGAATCCAAATTTGCTTATTTAGTAATCTCCTTGGCATTTGAGTCACCCCATGCCTTTACTCATAATAAATAACCCCATGTCTTTACACAAAATGAAGAATTTATCTATAGACACACCATCTTCCTTTCAGGTATCAGGTCCCACATACCTCCCTTGAGAAAGACCCTACTAAATGGATGCAGCGAGACCACGTGTCCCATCTCTTAACCCATGACAAGTTTTCAGAATTACTAGTCTCTTTCTTAGTTTTCTATAACTAAACCAAAGGTTTCTATCCCTAACCCTACTGACTTTTCCTACTCTTATTTAAATTCAAATCTTAACCTTCCTTCTGTGAGCATCTGGGTTTGACCTCACTGCAACTTCCAGTCCCCAACTCAGGAGGATTCCTTTTAATGTGTATATTATCAAGGCTCTGAGTCCTGGATTGAAGCCAGACCTGCAAGGACATGGTATTGGCTTACCCAATCCTGGTTCTAATTACACATCATCCCAACATTTGCAATGCAGTTTAGCTATTACATCCAAGATTGTGAGCTTAGGGAAAACTATCTTCAAATCAACCTATCTTTGAAATAGATAATTATCTATTAACCTAAGGATAATAGAAGATGTGATTCATGAGAGGATGTGACACTGCGGGGATGCTGCACAGACAAGATAAAATTATAAAAACCAAGATGAAATGAATTTGAACTGACAATGACTTTCCATTCATCTCTCTTTTGAGGTCCTGGCACTAATTTCTTGTGAACACCTGACACTCTTTCAGACTTTTACAGCAATCACGATATTTATAGAACCTTAGTTTCAAAGGAGAGAGATAAGTGCTGCTGAACAGTGTCATACTCTAAACTTTATGGGTGAATTGCCTATAGCTCAGGCCTCTGGCTCTAAGATAGAGTTTGTACTTTTGAAGAATTCCAGTTCCAACATAAGATCACAATCACACCCTTAGCACAATTAGATGCAATTCTTTTTCTGTTTGCTTTAGGCCATGTGCTTAAATGACATGCGAACTGCTTGACTGGTGAGCTAGAGAATTTCTCAGGCAGCCAATTATCTAACTTCAGTACAATTGGCCAAAGTACTTTCTACTCACAGTAAAGTCCTCTAGTTCATGGACCTCAAGCCAGGCATCTCAAACATCAACACTCTGTGCACAGAACTCTATTTGGACACCCAGTGGCAGGGTCATGGGCATGTGGACACTAACTGTGACAACATGAAGATATAGATAAACAACTAGGTTTTATAGTCACCATTGTACTTGTTTTACTAGTCTATTATCAATAGGATACAGAGGCAGGACCCAAATACCAACACCATGGGTGGTCAATATATACTTTAGGGTAAGACAAGGAATGAAATTTGGACTGGATGTCTTCCTCTTCCTCCTTGAGTGGGGGTGGAGAAATCCTTCCCCATAGAAGTGTAGGCTAATTCTCTGCTTGAGAAGTCAAAGGACTTGAACTCAAAAATAAAAAACATAAGGGGATTGGTTATGGCCAGCCCCCTACACTCGTCAGGTCACTGACCCAAACAGACCATCTGGTTTAGATCTTGGCCAGCTCATGAGAAAAGATAACCTTTTTGAAATTGCCTTCCAAACGATATCCTTTCAAGTACAGTCCCAATAGTCTAGAGTTGAAATTTAAATCTCTCATGGCTGACCTCTCCTCCTCTATCAGAGGCATTAGGCAAATAAACAGGTATACTCCACTTTTATGGAGTGTCTTAAATTCTCATAGTTCTCCTGGACACTCAGGAGAGTAAGCAGTCTCCAGAGTTGATGGACTTTATATGCATACAACTGTTTCTTTAACCAATGTGTCAAACAAGAAACCAAAATGCCATGTACTCAGTGACACCCAAGAACCACAAGGTGGCCATAAAAACATATGCTGGAGAAACAGAAGCATATATATTTGTTGCATGAATAAATGGGTTTGGCGGGTATCCCTGGAACCCATTTGAATCTCTGAAGGCAGAACTGGAAGGTCAGAGGATTTATGCCTTTGCCTCCACAAAAATAATCAAGGAGAGTACAGTGAGTCATGGGTCCAGAGAAATGAATACAGGGAAATGAAGAAGAAAATTTAATGTAATTCACAGTTTGCAAAGACCAGTTCATGACATGTTCTAGAAATAGTACATATATACTGAAAGGAACCACTTTGGCATTTACTGATATTTTTAAGGAACCCTACTAAGCTGAATAAATATTTGATAAATTTTGTCCAAACCTTATGGTATTGCAAATATTTGACTTTTGCAATTAATTGATTTTGGGTAATTTCATATGGTACAGTCCTCAAACTTGAGTCAGGGTCCTTCTTTGTTGTTGCTTAATAAGCTGTTCTAGGCACAGACATTACAGAAGGGAGGGAGGGAGGGAGACAGATAGATAGATGATAGATGACTCAGATAAGTGACTCAGATGCATATATATATATGCATCTATATCTATATACATATGGTCCTAAGAGAAATACCTTAGTAGGAATAAGTTTCTATTGTTAAAAAATTGTCACCCGATCCCTATGAATACTAACTCCCATTTGACAAGTGAGGAAACACCAGTGGAGGAGGCAGGGGTGAGGGTGGGGTGGGCTTCAATTAACACCTCTACTGCTGTTTCCCTGAGGGAGTGGCACTCCTCTTCTGTTTGTGAGCTATCACCACCTGACCCAGCACCAGGTGAAGGCAACATCTCCTCCTATCGCATGCTGGCTTGCAGCTAAGGGCATCGTGTGTTCTTCTGGGACCAACATCTGACAAAGATGTTTTTGAGAACTGTATATTCCCTGTATATTCTGTCTCCTCATTGTTTGTTTCAAGCCAGTGGGACCCTCCCCTTCCCTGAGTGATCACCATGGATTCTATGCCACAAATAGGGGATGTCATTATTGTTTTACCGTGGTTGTCTTAATAGTATTTTATACTTTTTTCTCATGTGATCACGGTTACCTTGAGATACATTTACACAGCAAAGGTGGGCAGAGAAGTGACTCAGAAAACTTAGAACTTACATAAATTGAATGTTCAAGGCCAAAGAATTGGGCTAAGAACAGAACCAGAACCATGCCCAGATTCTTAAATTCTTCATCAGTCTCTTTCCATTCCACCAGCCTCCTTAGACATCCTTCAGTGAAGTGTTCATCTTATTCCACACTCCACTTCAGGTCAAATCTCCCAGAGGTGCTGATATGTAAACCAAACCCACAGACTGATTTGTCTACTTCCTGTTTTAATAATGACTTTGGTGCCAAACTAAGCAATTTCAATTTTCCTGCCATTGTCTTCTATTATATATACATATATTTTAGTGCATTTGGACCTATGCAAGCATTTCAAGAACACTTGAGATATTCCTGCATAGGTAGCAGTTCTCACCAATGATTCTGTCCCATACCCCATTCTTATATTCATATCTCATTGTTTCAATCTGTTTCAAAACTGGAGACTTTCTATCTTTGATTTCCTGATATGCTTTGTTTTTTTTTTTTTTTCTTTCTTTCATTATTCCTGTTCAGTGTGCTAGAGTAGGCTTGCACAGGCTCACAAGAGTCCATTGGGTGCATGCTTCCCCAACTTGATCAAAAGCTTCTTATTAGTTACAGTTGAAGCGTTTAAGTTTACACAAAGAAAATTGGCAAATGCTTCAAATCATTTTAAGCTGATTTTTTTTCATTTTCTTAGTAACAGCTTTATTTATATCAAGATATAATTTGCAGAGAGCCAACTAGTAACCATTTCATTTTCCTACACACTACTCTTTCTGCTCCATAGAAAAAAGCAAGTCTCTTTGTTCCAAACAACTTTGTTCACCTTTACTGAAAGCTTAGGATGAGACTCTACCTTACAATACCTCCAATAGTGTAATTATTTTGCAACTGTTCTTCTGGCTCAGCCTAGACATTCCTCTGTTCCCTAAATCAGAGTGAGAAAGATGTACTTGGGCTATGTTCTCCAGGCTCATACCTGTTAATACCTCAAGGAAAACAGCTTGCGAGGAGTTTGGTCTGAATTTAGCATTTGCATCTTCCTTAATACTGAGAAGGATGAGGCTATTATAGATGTTCTAACTCCTGTCAATCCACAGATAAATACAGCCACTAGAGTAAGCTCTGGTAAAATCAATAGAAGAATTACTCTATAGCTTACTTAACCTTGATAAGCAATACATCCTTGTTTAAGTGCAAGTTTTGAGGTGGTTTGTCACATATCAGTGGAAAACTGATACAGAGTCTCTCCACTCAACTAATTTATAACTTAATTATGAACAACTCTTGGCTATTTTCTCTGGTTTTGAGCATCTCATTTTTTTAAATGAAATTTATTGTCAAGTTGGTTTCTATACAACAGTGCTCATCCCAACAGGTGGTGCCTTCCTCAATGCCCATCACCCACTTGCCCCTCCCTCCCACCCACCATCAACCCTCAGTTTATTCTCAGTTGTTAAGAGTCTCTTATGATTTGGCTCCCTCCCTCTCTAAATTTTTTTTTCCTTCCCCTCCCCTATGGTCGTCTGTTAAGTTTCTCACATTTTTTAAGGAGCTCATCTTTGGGAAGATTCAGTCATAGAGCTAGGAGATTTAAAAAAAGAGAATAGTGCTCACAGCATGTAATGGAGTGAAATCTAATGTAAGAGAGCCAACTGAATAAATAGGGAAGCTTTAAAAAATAAACATACACAATACAGCTGGTCACCAGTCTCCTGAGTGATTTTTTTTTTTTGAGGGAGGGAGGGAGGGAGGGAGAGAGAGAGAGAGAGAGAGAAGACAAGCAGGGAGGGGCAAAGGGAGAGGAAATCTTAAGCAGGCTCCATGCCCAGCGTGGCAGGCTGATGTGTGGAGCTAGATCTCATGAGATCAAGAATTGAGCCGAAATCAAGAGTTGGATGCTTCACCAACTGAGCCACCCAGGCTTCTCCCCCACCCTGAGTGAATTCTGAAAAAATCCTAAAGACAAGAGCAGTCTCTGGAGATCAGACTAGAAGTACATTTGCTAGCCCCTTCTTGCTGTAAAGTCACTACAGTTGTTAATAAAAGTTCTCTCTCTGCATATTTTGGGCCCCTCCTGAGAGCGCTGGAATACCTAGGAGCTGCCATGTGCCTTCAAATAAGAGCTATTTCATAACACTCTATAAAAATTAGCCTAAAAAGAGATAGAACCCAGAACAAGAGACCCAATGTAAGCAGAACATATCTTCTGGGACCACTGAAAAAGGCTAATAACCATGACAAGTATCTCCCAGATACCCATTTGTTTATATGTTGATTCAAACACAGAATATGCACAGAATAGCAAGATTGCACACATTCAACAGACCATTCCAGAAGAGGCCACTTTGACAACAAGGATTCCCTCAGTAACCACCTACCCTTGAATTTCCACTTGGGGGGTACATCTCAAGATTTGGCATCAGGCCTTCTCAACCACATATTTTCAGAGTGTTATTTACTCTGACAGCATGCTCTAATTGAAGACACTGGAGTTGAATTAAACATATAAAGAACCAACAAATCCCTTTGGGTATTTAACAAATCCTTAATGGTAGAAAGGCAACAAACCCAGAATTTGTAATTCCAATCATATGTTACTTTCTGGGAGATTGTACATTATTAAAGCTTATTGAAAAGGCAGAATTGGGTTTTTCCTTCTTTGCTTAGCCTGTTTTCTCTTTACACTTCCCTCAGCAGAGCCTATAAAATGGGCCTGAGCAGGTTCCCATTAGCTGTGGTCAGTTTTAATTTCTGGTTCTCATGCACAAAGCTGATGTGTGTAGGTTCCCAATCCTAAAAGGAAAATGCCACAAAACCATTTTTGCCATTGCTTAATTAAAACAAAAAATGCAGCCTGCAATTAACACAGCAAAATTTAAGACAATTATTTATGTCATGTGGACAAAGTTCTTCACTATATAACACTTTGTCCTCAAAGACCATTTGCCCATATCTTACAAAAATTCTCATGTAAGAAGAAAGACAGTGAAATATTTAAGATTTTTTTTCTTCTTTGCCAACCAAAATTGGAGAAAGGCCTATTTCAACTCTTGTGGTAAAAACAGAAAAAACAAAAAATAAAAAATAAAAAAATAAAGCTCCGCCGTATTCAGATTCCAGAGCCCATGCTTTCCATTCACAGCTAATGCTGACCACCATATGTATCATAAATTGGGAGACTATGGTACCTGACCCCCAACTTTCTGGCTAGCACTGCATTGAAAGCAAGTGGAAATTGAATCTTTAATTCCATATCTGAATTAACTAGAACTCTTTCAGTTTCAAGAAAAAGAAACTTAACTCAAACTGACTTTCAAAATGGTGAGAGGGGACAATAGGCAATGAAGTAGATCAGAGTTTTGGGCATGGCTGAATCCATCAAGAAAATCTTCCTCTATACTTGCTGGCACTATTTTCTTGAGTGCTGACTGTTCTCAAAAGGGCTCTGCTTGTGTCATAGAAAAGATGAGGAACAATACCAGCTTACATTTCATACATTAAGAAATCTCAACAGACAGAAAGTACTTCTCATTTAATAGTTCCAGGAAAAGGCTTGAGTCTGTCATTGCTCTGGCTTGGGTCAGGTTTGCATCCATAATCAGTCACTGATGCCAGGGGATGGAATGCTTTGAGGTGCCAGGCTTTGGTTTTGTCTTAGTTCTGGTTCCCCCAGAAGCAGATCCCAAGCCAAGGATTTCAGTGAAAACAGTTTATTGGAAGTTGCAAGGAACATAGGTGGGTGACAGGGAAGGCAACCAACAAGTGATGTTAAATCAGATACCAGTGAAAAATTGGAGCTTAATAATGCAGGAATACTCCCTGGCAAAACAAATATGTAAGAATTACCTCTGCTAAGGAGTAAGGTATTTGGAGTGTATTTGGGGTATTAATACCCCTGTGTCCACTAGTTACTGGGTGAGGGCTACCTGCAGGGGGACTTTGGTGTGGGCCTTGTGTGTGGGCACAGTAGGTTTCATCAGCATAAAGCCTTAGTCATCCAACAATCATACTTTTGTTGGCTGTTGGAAGCCAGGATTATAGGCATGGAAATGGAGAGGGGATGTGAAGGGTTATGGGTAGACCACCAACAGAATCAGCTATAGGTCCTGTCCCCAACTCCTGTTAAGAGAATACAGAAATTATTGTGTTAGCCTCATTCAAACCATATCCAATGAGTAGAGGAGGGATGGTGCTCACAAAGGAAAACTGGGTGCTGTCCCCAAGAAAAAGGGCGAAAGGTTCTTTGACAGCCAAAAGCAAGAGATGTTCACTTGATTAACTGAAACCTGAATTGTGCTTTCTCAATGTAAGTCTTGCAATATGGAGTCTGGTTCTATGCAGTAAATGAGAGGTTAAGAAACAGAAACCCAGCTTGATCCTGATAAAGATATGGATCATTATTTTTAGCACTTGAGTTGAGTTCTGGAAGTGTATCCACTGTCTTCAAGGGCATGACGATGGGGCTGGTGCTCTCATAAATCTTATTCCTCTGGTAATCCTTTGTCAAGAAAATACAATTCTACAACAACTGGAGAGTAGGGAGTATTATTTATGACAGCACAAACATAATTGGTGCCTGCTGGAATAAAATAATTAAAAGAGAGTTATGGCAAAAACATAGAGACCCTATCTATAAATGTATACAGAAAGGACCCTGTCGGCCAAAAAGAAAGTGATTATCAGATGATTATAATTCCTTTTTCTTTTGCTGTCATCATTGTTACTTGGTGATGATGCATGTATTTGGTGCTTGGCAGTTTACTCTTTAAAAAAAAAATGTCTGTTGCCAACAGCTCCTCCAAATGAGGATCATTGCCCAAGGAGCACCATAGAAGCAGCAGTAAGACATTTGCAACCAAGCAGGCATTAACGAAGTCTGGGGTGATTTCTACTGTGGTGAGCAGAATAATGCCAAATCTGCTAGCTGTCTAGATTTCTGGCTGCTTAATAAATCTTTCCTTTGTGTAGCCTGTGAATGTTGGCTCATGATCTGCTTACATCAGATTGGCTGTAGAGGGGCTCACTAAAATTGACCCCAACATCTCTATATCCAAATCTCAAATAAATCAGAGAAGGGCTTTTTCATCATTATTAATAGATATAACTGTTCAGTAATACTCATGTAATATACATCTATTTCCTTGCTGTGTTTGTGTATGTGGGTATATGAGTTTACTTTGTTGTTGTTGTTGTTTTTGATGCTTTAAAAAAATAACTAGGGGCTTCACATGTTTCCAAATTCCTAGACTCTGTTGGAAACACGTAGAAGATGTTCTCTCAGTGGTAGAATCCCAACTAAATTTTACTTCTCAGCCTCTGCCAACTTACTTTATAATTCAAAGTCCCATCTCAGTTCCACGAAAACACCACTACTTTTGATATCTGTTCTGACTGGCTAATTTTTCTAAGTGAACAGAACAGAATTTATTTCTTCTCCTTCTGTTTTATTAAGAAGGAAAATGGGTAAACAGTATTCCATATACTTTCATTCTACAGCCCACAGATGCTCTAAGACTGGAGCAAAACTGTAGAGTGAAATGACCTGTGCACTACTTACTGGGGAAAATTTTATCTACAAAATACAACTTCCTTTGTGATAACGAGCTGGAATGGTTGAGGGAGGGAACTATACATCACGAATGTTCATGTACTTAGGACTGCAGATGTCTGCCATGATGAAAGAAAGGGGAAACAAAGGAGAAGTGCTTCATTGGTAACTCTGATGAATTGTATATTTAGACTCCTTCTCCAAGGGAACAGTTCTTTTCAATGAAAGACTCAAGACCTTTAGCAGAAACTTTAGGTTTGTTGCTCATAACCATTTCAAAGCCCAAACACTTGCCTTCCACTAGTGGTGATTCATTTTACACAGTGACAAAATATTACATCCACAATGACATTTTTATTTTGTGTGTGTGGTCTTGGAGATGGTTAGAATGGGTTAAAGACTTAGCTGAGCCTTAAATCTTAAGGTATGTGGTTAGTTCCACTCAACAGAGAAAATCCTTAAAATGTAGAGCCTGTTGTTCTTCAACCAAAGGCTTGTTTCCCCCTTAAGCAGTGTTTCTTGGATAAGTAAAATGTGCTAGAACTCAATGGTAGATTCCCTCAGGAAAGGCCAACAGGAAAGTGTCTGAATCCAAAAAGGTGCTTAATAGCGGCCAGTTCTAGGCAAAGAAAAAAGGGAAAAGAAAAACCCCTCCCTTAAGCCATTCCAAACTTGGCTTGGGGAGAATATGGAAAAGAGGAAAGAAAATGTTTGGGTGTTTTTCTTCTTTTTTATGTGCTCTGTCTTGTTGGCGCCCTATTGCCAGAAGATATTGGAGAGCCAACAATGTGCAATGTGGAACTTTAAAAATAAATCCTGTCTTAGAGCAATCCAAACTGCTTGCCATGAAAATGAGACTTTCCCAGTGTGCCAGCACTGAACAAATCTGAAATCAAGCCTCCCTAATGTTCACGTTAAATATTAGGGTGATGAGAAAAAGAACAGAGGAAGGAGAGACTACTATGACAGCACAAGAGTGGGTGAGAGTCAGAAGCCTTTACAGAATCCAAGTTACCAGCACGGTAAAGGATGAACTATATGTAGAGCAAAGTACATCACTGGGAGCTATAAACAAAGCCACTTGTTTCTGTGGAAAAAGCAATGTGCAAGGTTTAAGAACCTGGTTTTCAGTGTGTAATTTTCCTTATGGTACTTCCTCACTCTATAATCATGAGTCTCTAAGCTTTTATCCAATCTAAGATGAACATTTTCTCTTTTGCATTATTTACCTTCTTTTTCAGTTTAGACATTGATGGTTTGTACGATGAGAATGATTTACAGAGTTAGACCACTGAGCACATTGTTCTTCTTTTATGAGTCAAGTAGAATAGAACTTGCACAATGCCCTATTCCCAACATACTTGCAACACACACACACACACACACACACACACACACACAGAGAGAGAGAGAGAGAGAGAGAGAGAGAGAGAGAGAGAGAGAGATCTAGGCATTAGTAGCCAGAAGAAAATAAATATAAATGCCAATATGCACCAGAAAAAGAACTTTTAAGATCTATAGTTTGTCTTCTATCCAGAATCCTGGTGAATGGCAGTAATTGGTAGAGACAAAAACAGGTTTGATGATGAGAATGAGGAAGACAGAATAAATGGGGGAAGTAATCGAAAGGTATGATGGGCTTAATAGAATTCTTGTAAACTCAGTTCTTTGGGAAAGCTACTTATTTATTGTTTGTTTGTTTCTTTGTTTGCTTTTTTGTTTTTATTGTATTTATTTTTTCAAGGTCCTGCATATGATACAGGCATTCCATTTGGATAGTCATATAGAGTTTCCCATTTAAATAAATGTATTTCAGTGCTCGAAGAGTGAACCTATCAAGGAGCACTAGTGAGGGTGGACTAAGGGTCTGGCACAAATGCTGATCATCACTTCTACCTGCTTCCAAAACATTTTCATCACACTTTTTTAATGGCCAAATAATTCTCCATTGTGTGGGTTTATCCATTTATCCATGGGTGGACATATGGGTAGTTCCATCATTTGGTGACTGAATAGTGCTGGCGAGAGCACGGGTGCCCTTTAGACAGTTTCGCATGCAGCCATCCTCCAGCCCACAGCAGCCCAATCCATAGGACCCAGGGCAAGTGTCGTCACCCCACATGTCCTTGTCCCAAATCAATATTCCTCTGGATCTCCAACTTCTTTTAGGCTGGATGTTGGCAACGGTCACTGCAGGGCACAGAGACTTGCTACATATGGTGGCCTCAGTCCAAACTAGGCAACAGTGTGTTCAGGGAAAAGTTGTGTCACCCCAAAATTCATATGTTGAGGTCCAGGACCTCAGAATGTGACTGTATTTGGAGACAGTCTTTTTTTTAATATGAAATTTATTGTCACATTGGTTTCCATACAACACCCAGTGCTCACCCCAAAAGGTGTCCTCTTCAATACCCATTACCCACCCTACCCTCCCTCCCACCCCCCATCAACCCTCAGTTTGTTCTCAGTTTTTAAGAGTCTCTTATGTTTTGACTCCCTCCCTCTGTAACTTTTTTTCCCTTCCCCTCCCCCATGGTCTTCTGTTAAGTTTCTCAGGATCCACATAAGAGTGAAAACATATGGTATCTGGCTTTCTCTGTATGACTTATTTCACTTAGCATTAACACTCTCCAGTTCCATCCACGTTGCTACAAAAGGCCATATTTCTTTCTCATTGCCATGTAGTATTCCATTGTGTATATAACCACAATTTCTTTATCCATTCATCAGTTGATGGACATTTAGGCTCTTTCCATAATTTGGCTATTGTTGAGAGTGCTGCTATGAACATTGGGGTACAAGTGCCCCTATGCATCAACACTCCTGTATCCCTTGGGTAAATTCCTAGCAGTGCTATTGCTGGGTCATAGGGTAGATCCATTTTTAATTTTTTGAGGAACCTCCACAGTTTTCCAGAGTGGCTGCATCAGTTTGCCTTTCCACCAACAGTGCAAGACGGTTACATTTCTCCACATCCTTGCCAGCATCTATAGTCTCCTGATTTGTTCATTTTAGCCACTCTGACAGGCGTAAGGTGGTATCTGAGTGTGGTTTTGATTTGTATTTCCCTGATGAGGGGCGACATTGAGCATCTTTTCATGTGCCTGTTGGCCATCCGGATGTCTTCTTTAAAGAAGTGTCTATTCATGTTTTCTGCCCATTTCTTCACTGGATTATTTGTTTTTCGAGTGTGGAGTTTGGTGAGCTCTTTATAGATTTTGGATACTAGCCCTTTGTCTGATATGTCATTTGCAAATATCTTTTCCCATTCCGCCGGTTGCCTTTTAGTTTTGTTGATTGTTTCCTTTGCAGTGCAGAAGCTTTTTATCTTCATGAGGTCCCAATAGTTCATTTTTGCTTTTAATTCTCTTGCCTTTGGGGCAGTGTCAAGTAAGAAATTGCTGTGGCTGAGGTCAGTGAGGTTTTTCCTGCTTTCTCCTCTAGGGTTTTGATGGTTTCCTGTCTCACATTCAGATCCTTTATCCATTTTGAGTTTATTTTTGTCAATGGTGTAAGAAAGTGGTCTAGTTTCATCATTCTGCATGTTGCTATCCAGTTCTCCCAGCACCATTTGTTAAAGAGACTGTCTTTTTTCCATTGGATATTCTTTCCTGCTTTGTCAAGGATTAGTTGGTCATACCTTTGTGGGTCCAATTCTGGGGTTTCTATTCTATTCCATTGCTCTATGTGTCTGTTTTTGTGCCAATACCATGCTGTCTTGATGATTACAGCTTTGTAGTAGAGGCTAAAGTCTGGGATTGTATGCCTCCTGCTTTGGTCTTCTTCAAAATTACTTTGGCTATTCAGGATCTTTTGTGGTTCCATACAAATTTTAGGATTGCTTGTTCTAGCTTCAAGAAGAATGCTGGTGCAATTTTGATTGGGCTTGCATTGAATGTGTAGATAGCTTTGGGTAGTGTTGGCATTTTAACAATATTTATTCTTCCAATCCATGAGCACGGAATGTTTTTCCATTTCTTTATATCTTCTTCAATTTCCTTCATAAGGTTTCTATAGTTTTCAGCATACAGATCTTTTACATCTTTGGTTAGGTTTATTCCTAGGTATTTTATGCTTCTTGGTGCAATTGTGAATGGGATCAGTTTCTTTGTCTTTCTATTGCTACATAATTAATGTATAAGAATGCAATTGATTTCTGTACATTGATTTTGTATGCTGCGACTTTGCTGAATTCACATATCAGTTCTAGCAGACTTTTGGTGGAGTCTATCGGGTTTTCCATGTATAATATCATGTCAGCTGCAAAAAGTGAAAGCTTGACTTCATCTTTGTCAGTTTTGATGCCTTTGATATCCTCTTGTCGTCTGATTGCTGATGCTAGCACTTCCAACACTGTTAAACAACAGCGGTGAGAGTGGACATCCCTGTCATGTTCCTGATCTCAGGGGAAAGCTCTCAGTTTTTCCCCATTGACGATGATATTAGCCGTGCACTTTTCGTAAATGGCTTTTATGATGGTTAAGTATGTTCCTTCTATCCTGACTCTTCAGGGTTTTTATTAAGAAAGATGCTGAATTTTGTCAAATGCTTTTTCTGCATCGATTGACAGGATCATATGGTTCGTATCTTTTCTCTTATTAATGTGTTGTATCACACTGATTGATTTGCAAATGTTGAACCAGCCCTGTAGCCCAGGAATGAATCCCCCTTGATCATGGTGAATAATTCTTTTTATATGCTGTTGAATTCTATTTGATAATATCTTATTAAGAATTTTTGAGTCCATATTCATTGGGGATATTGGCCTGTAGTTTTGTTTTTGTTTTTTTTTTTGTTTTTTGTTTTTTGTTTTTTTTGCTGGGTCTCTGTCTGGTTTAGAAATGAAAGTAATGCTGGCTTCATAGAATGAGTCTGGAAGTTTTCCTTCCCTTTCTATTTCTTGGAACAGCTCGAGAAGGATAGGTATTATCTCTGCTTTAAATGTCTGGTAGAATTCCCCTGGGAAGCCATCTGGTCCTGGACTCTTATTTGTTGGGAGATTTTTGATAACTGATTCAATTTCTTCGCTGGTTATGGGTCTGTTCAATTTTTCAATTCCTGTTTGTGTTTTGGAAATGTGTGGGTGTTTAGGAATTTGTCCATTTCTTCCAGGTTGTCCAGTTTGTTGGCATATAATTTTTCATAGTATTGCCGATAATTGCTTGTATTTCTGAGGGATTTGTTGTAATAATTCCATTTTCATTCATGGTTTTATCTATTTGGGTCATCTCCCTTTTCTTTTTGAGAAGCCTGGATAGAGGTTTATCAATTTTGTTTATTTTTTTCCAGAAACAAACTCTTGTTTTCACCGATCTGCTCTACATTTTTTTTAGATTCTATATTGTTTATTTCTGCTCTGATCTTTATTATTTCTCTTCTTCTGCTGGGTTTGGGGTGTCTTTGCTGTTCTGCTTCTATTTCCTTCAGGTGTGCTGTTAGATTTTGTATTTGGGATTTTTCTTGTTTCTTGAGATAGGCCTGGATTGCAATGTATTTTCCTCTCAGGACTGCCTTCGCTGCATCCCAAAGCATTTGGATTGCTGTCTTTTCATTTTCATTTGTTTCCATATATTTTTAATTTCTTCTCTAATTGCCTGGTTGACCCATTCATTCTTTAGTAGGGTGTTCTTTAACCTCCATGCTTTTGGAGGTTTTCCAGACTTTTTCTTGTGGTTGAGTTCAAGCTTCATCGCATTGTGGTCTGAAAGTATGCATGAAATGATCTCAATTCTTGTATACTTATGAAGGGCTGTTTTGTGACCCAGTATGTGATCTATCTTGGAGAAGGTTCCATGTGCACTCAAGAAGAAAGTATATTCTGTTGATTTGGGATGCAGAGTTCTAAATATATCTGTCAAGACCATCTGATCCAGTGTATCATTCAGAGCCCTTGTTTCTTTATTAATCTTGTGTCTAGATGATCTATCCAATGTTGTAAGTGGAGTATTAAAGTCCCCTGCAATTACCACATTCTTATCAATAAGGTTGCTTATGTTTGTGATTAATTGTTTTATATATTTGGGGACTCCCATATTTGGTGCATAGACATTTATCATTGTTAGCTCTTCCTGATGGATAGACCCTGTAATTATTATATAATGCCCTTCTTCACCTTTTGATACAGCCTTTAATTTAAAGTCTAGTTTGTCTGATATAAGTATGGCTACTCCAGCTTTCTTTTGAGTTCCAGTAGCATGACAGATAGTTCTCCATCCCCTCACTTTCAATCTGAAGGTGTCCTCAGGTCTAAAATGAGTCTCTTGTAGACAGCAAATAGATGGGTCTTGTTTTTTTTTTATCCATTCTGATACCCTATGTCTTTTGGTTGGAGCATTTAGTCCATTTACATTCACTGTTATTGAAAGATATGGGTTTAGAGTCATTGTGATGTCTGTAGGTTTCATGCTTGTAGTGATGTCTCTGATACTTTGTGGTCCTTGCAACATTTCACTCACAGAATCCCCCTTAGAATCACTTGTAGGGCTGGTTTAGTGATGATGAATTCCTTCAGTTTTTGTTTGTTTGGGAAGACCTTTATCTCTCCTATTCTGAATGACAGACTTGCTGGATAAAGAATTCTCGGCTGCATATTTTTTCTGTTCATCATATTGAAGATTTCCTCCCATTCCTTTCTGGCCTGCCAAGTTTCAGTAAATAAGTCTGCCACTAGTCTTATGGGTCTCCCTTTATATGTTAGAGCGTGTTTATCCCTAGCTGCTTTCAGAATTTTCTCTTTATCCTTGTATTTTGCCAGTTTCACTATGATATGTCATGCAGAAGATCGATTCAAGTTACATCTGAAGGGAGTTCTCTGTGCCTCTTGGATTTCAATGCCTTTTTCCTTCCCCAGATCAGGGGAGTTCTCAACTATGATTTGTTCAAGTACACCTTCAGCCCCTTTGTCTCTCTCTTCCTCTTCTGGAATTCCTATTATACAGATATTGTTCCATTTGATTGCATCACTTAGTTCTTTAATTCTCCCCTCATACTCCTGGATTTTTTTATTTCTATTTTTCTTAGCTTCTTCTTTTTCCATAATTTTATCTTCTTTTTTTTTTTATTAAATTTTTTTTTTCAACATTTATTTATTTTTGGGACAGAGAGAGACAGAGCATGAACAGGGGAGGGGCAGAGAGAGAGGGAGACACAGAATCGGAAACAGGCTCCAGGCTCTGAGCCATCAGCCCAGAGCCCGACGCGGGGCTCGAACTCACGGACCGCGAGATCGTGACCTGGCTGAAGTCGGACGCTTAACCGACTGCGCCACCCAGGCGCCCCATAATTTTATCTTCTAATTCACCTATTCTCTCCTCTGCCTCTTCAATCCGAGCTGTGGTTGCCTCCATTTTATTTTGCATCTCACTTATAGCATTTTTTAGCTCCTCATGAGTATTTCTTAGTCCCTTGCTCTCTGTAGCAATAGATTCTCTGCTATCCTCTATCCTTTTTTCAAGCCCAGCGATTAATTTTATGACTATTATTCTAAATTCTTGTTCCGTTATATTGCTTAAATCGTTTTTGATCAATTCATTAGCTGTCACTACTTCCTGGAGTTTCTTTTGAGGAGAATTCTTCTGTTTCATCATTTTGGATAGTCCCTGGGCTGGTGTGGAACTTCAGGGCACTTCCCCTGTGCTGTCTGGAGTAACTTGTATTGGTGGGTAGGGCCAAGTCAGACCTGATGTCTGTCCCCAGCCCACCCCTGGGGCCACAGTCAGACTGGTGTGTACCTTATCTTCCCCTCTCCCAGGGGCAGGACTCACTGTGGAGTGGTTTGACCCTGTCTGGGCTAGTTGCACACTGCCAGGCTTGTGGTACTGCTTTGATGGGATCTGGTGTATTAGCCGGGGTGGATCTGCAATGTGCACAGAGGCGGGAGGGGCAGTCTTAGCTTGCTTTGCTGCTTTGCCCTCAGTGGTCCCCTGCAGGAGGGGCCCTGCAGCACCGGGAGGGAGGCAGACCAGTCAGAGGGATGAATCCACAGGAGCACAGCGTTGGGTGTTTGCATGGCACAAGCAAGTTCAGTGATGGGAACTGGTTTCCTTTGGATATTCAGCTGGGGGATGGGAGAGAGAGATGGCACTTCCCAGCGCCTTTGTTCCCCACCAAGCTGAGCTCTGTCTTCCGGGTCTCAACAACTCTCCCTCCAGTTGTCCTCTCGCCCTCTTGCTCTCTGAGCAGAGCTATTGACTTATAACATTCCAGATGTTAAGTCCTGCTGGCTGTCAGAACTCACACACTCTAGCCCCTCTGCTTTTGCAAGTCAGACCAGGGGGCTCTGCCTTTCAGGGCGGGCTACCACTCCACCGCCCCAGCTCCCTCCCGCCAGTCCGGGTAGCATGCACTGCCTCTCCGCCCTTCCTACCCTCTTCTGTGGGCCTCTTGTCTATGCTTGGCTCCGGAGAGTCTGTTCTGCTAGTCTTCTGGTGGTTTTCTGGGTTATTTAGGCAGGTGTGGGTGGAATCTAAGTGACTCCCAGGATGAGGTGAGGCCAGCGTCCTCCTATGCTGCCATCTTCTCTGGAGATCTGGGAAATTTATTTAGAATACAACTTTGTTGGGAAAATAAAATACCGAAAAGTCCGTAAGAGTCCAATCAAAGTTCAGTCACACTGAGGTAGTATTTATGTTCAGAAAGGAAGTTCTAGAAAATTGGGAAGACTACATCATGTATAAAACAGCATTTAGCATAAACAAACAGAATTTTTTTAGTTCACTTATGAAATTAGAAAGTTTTCCCTAAATATCCAGGAAAAGTTACTCACACAGCAATGACCTATACCATCACATGGAATGATGGAGGCCTTTTAGTAACTTTTAATAGTGATCAAATGAACTTTAGCCTAATATAAAAGAGAAAGCAAAATGGAATGGGATTTTGAGCTGCTGTTTTAACAGTTAATCTTTATTTTCCAAGTCACTCATTTACCTGATACACCCTTACACTATTCTCACAGTAAAACAGATAGCAGGATAAGTGCTGATGTGTGGCAGATAAAACACACATGTTGTTAAAGAAAAAGCAGTCCCTGCACTTGTGGAACTTCAGGTCTAGAGGTGCATACACAGTAATCAAAAATCACAGGAACAGGGGCACCTGGGTGGCTCAGTTGGTTCAGCAACTGACTTGGCTCAGGTCATGATCTCATGGTTTTGTGAGTTCAAGCCCCACATCAGCCTCTGTGCTGACAGCTCAGAGCCTGGAGCCTGCTTCACATTCTGTGTCTCCCTCTCTCTTTGCCCCTCTCCTGCTCACACACACACACACTCTCTCTCTCCCTCAAAAATAAACATTTTAAAAATTTAAAAATCACAGGAACAAACTGAAGCTATAACTGTGGTAAATGTTACCAAAAGAGATTCTCAACTTAGAACCTCTGTTTCATGGAAGTTTCACGGAAGATCTGAGTAAAACCTCCAGTGAACTTGGTGTCCTTCTGTCTAGTGGACAGTTTCAGTCTTCACCCTCAATGACCTCTCAGGCAGTGATGACCACTGCTGTGTTGAAACATCTTCTTTCCTTGGCTCTAGTGGCACAACAAAATCCCATTTTTACTCTTACTCTTTATGCTTCTCATTACCTCTCTCCTTCACTTAATCAACCTTCTTTATCTTGCTATTAAATGCTGATGCTCTTTGAGGTGTGACCTTAGACCCTTCTGTCTCCTCTTTCTCTATTTTTAATTTTTAAAGTTTATTTATTTTGAGAGAGAAAGCACGAGCAGGGGAGGGACAGAGAGAGGAGAGAGAGAGAGAGAGGATCCTAAGCAGGTTCTGCACTGCCAGCACAGAGCCCAATGGGGGACTCAATCCCACGAACCATGAGATCATGACCTGAGCTGAAGCCAGAAGCCCCATCAACTGAGCCACCCAGGTGCCTGCCCCTTCTCTTTCTGTATTTTCTCAGGTGACTGCATCCTCATGGTTTCAACTGCCTATAAAGATGATCATATATTTTATTCCTAGGAGATCTCCACTAGGCTCTACTTACATGTCTGAAGGGTCCCACAAATGTATCAGGTCTAAAACCAAAGTCCCATCCCCCTATTTCTTTTCTTTATTTTTATTTTTTGGAGAGAGAGAGTGTGTGAGAGCACGAGTGAGCACACCATGTGAGCTGGGGAGGAGCAGAGGGAGAGAGAGAGAATCTCAAGCAGGCTCCACACTCAGGGCAGAGCCTAGCATGGGGATTGATCCCACAACCCTGGGATGGTGACCTGAGACAAAATCAAGAGTCTGAGGCTCAACTGACTGAGCCACCCAAGTGCCCTGCCACCTGTTTCTTTTCAAGAGTTCTTTCATCTCAACTTTTCACTAGTAATGCAAATCATGTGATTAGAAGTAATCTTTGACATTTTTTTCATGAACTGTATTTACCCAAGTACTAAGTACTGATGATTTTTTTATAGCCTACACATTTCTGAAGTATGTCCATTTCTATCCATCTCTTTAAAGCACTGTTTTTATTTCAAGCAACCTCTTTCTGGGACAACTGCATTGGCTTTTAATTGGTCTTCCTCCAACTGTCCTCATACTTTTATAATACATTATCCTCATCGTAGTCCACCCACTATTGTACTATAAATTATACTGGTTTTTAAAGCACTTTAATAATTTTTCTTCTTAAAGATAAAGAACAAGTTTGTCATCAGGCCTCCAGGGCTCTGTACGTCTGCACGATTTAATCATCACTCCTAGAAGATAAAAATATCCCTCTCCATTCCAGCTAACCCCTTTAGTGATATGGTCATGTGTGTGGCTGATAGCACCAAAATGCCTGAGTTTGAGTTCCTATAACACACTTGGTACTATGTGACCTGGTGTATATTATCTAACTTTGTTGTTAAGTTTCCTTCCTTGTAAAGTGTGACTAATAATAGTATCTATTTCATAGGCTTGTTAGGGAGATTCAATGAATTCATAAATGTAAAATGTTTAGAAAAAGATCTGGCACATTATAAGCACTAGATGAATATTAGCTACCAATATTATCTTCTGCCATTTGCGCCAGGTATCTCACCTTTGCAGCACTTGCCAATTTCAATTTTTATATTTTTTTGATTATTTTCTGATAATGGCGACCTCCACCATTAGGTAAAACCTTTGCTGGTCTGCTTTCACCTACCATTGTATCCTCAGCACCTTGTACGCTGCTGGGTCAATAACAGCTGTTTAATAAACCTTCATTTAATGAATGAGAAAATCAATGAATTGATAAAACCCAGGTAAGGAGAGGGTTTCAAGGAGGAGGAATTGTTCAATATAGTTAAATGTAGTTGAGTAGCCAAGCAAAGGGAGAGACTTTATAATATCTATGCATGACGAGATTTAAATAGCATTTTGTTATACACGGAGATCTTGAAAAGAGCCATTTCAGAGAATTGTGGGGTTAGATGCCAGAATACAATGAGTTAAGAATCGAATAGAATACAAGAAACTAGAAACAGTTAATTAATCCGATGCCTCTCAAGCTGTTTGTGAACTGCTATAAATATGCAGCTCATGTCACATGGAACTCAATTCACAAATTGGATACTCTCCAGGTGATCTGTATCTCACTGTCCAATGCTGTAGCTGCTAGTATTGAGCATTTGAGATGTGGCTGTTCAAAGTGACATGTTCTTTATGTATACATATATAGATTTCTGTGTGTGTGTGTGTATGTGTGTATGTGTGTTGATGCACAAATTTATTTATCTATCTCTGTATTCCAAAGATTTAGTATAAAAATGAATGTAAAATACCAATTTCACTTGATTTCATGTTGAAATTATGGTATTTTTAAATGATACTTGATTTTTCTTAAAGAGGATTCTATAAAATATAAAATCATATATATGGGGTGCATTGCATTTCTATTGTGCAGCAATGATTTATACTGTTTTTAAGGAGATAAGCTGATTGCTGTTTGAACATTATAATATTTTATTAATATTCTCCATGTTTCTAATATTTTGCATATTGGTACTGGTCCACAGATCACACTTTGAATAGCACTGTATTGGACAACATATAAAACAAGTTTTGTTTCACAAGTAACATCACAGAAAATAATGGAATAAGGCCTAAAAATACTGGTCCCTCCACTGAAACAATCATAAACTGACAAAGATTAAGAGAATCAACTGTTTTGGAACTATGGGATCTAATGAGAAATCTTCAGGTAGCTGGAGACGGCTGAATGAAGGGCAGGATGGCTAAAATTCAGTGAGAAGGCCTTATGACATTGCATCACATCACCCAGACAGAAAAAAACCAAAATGCCCAGTACCCAACACATGCACCGAAAAGACTCAGAGGACCCTAGACTTCCACCTGTGGTGGGTCTGTGGACTCTGTGCAAGTCTTGGGTATGACTCCAAGGCACAGCCAAAGGCACAGTTTGAGGAAGTCATTTGAGGAAATCTATGTTGGGCCACTGGTGATCATTGAGATAACAGAATAACCACTTTAGTGACCACATGTAAGCAAGGGTTACAGTCTTGCAAAAACTATCTGGAAAAGTCACTGAACAAATGTACATCTATAGCTAACCAAATATTAACAGCAAATTCTGAGGAAAGGGGAGAATCTGATCTCCTGAGCTACCACACTGTCATAAAGAACTACTTCACACTATCCAGGATGCCTACAATAAAATCTTGAAAATAAAGAGTTTCAGTGGGATTTGGAGAAATTTGGAAACCTGATACATTGATTATGCGAATGTAAAGTGGTTCAGTCACTCTGGAAAACAGCTTGGAAATTTTTCAAAAAGTTAAACATAGAATTACCATATGATCCAGCAATTCAACCCCAAGGTACATATCACCCCCAAGTTAAAAATTGGTGCTCAAACAAATACACATGCATTCAGGTTCATAGTAACAGTATTCACAATACCCAAAAGATGGAAACAGCCCAAATGGTCACTGATGGATAAATGGATAACAAATTGTGTTTTGTACATACAACAAAATATTATTTGGGCATAAAAAGTAATGGGTGTACTAACAGTTGCTAAAACAAGGATGAACCTTAAAAACATTGTGCAAAGTAAAGTAAAGACACCAAAGGTCACATATCTTGTAAATTGTGTGAATTTACCTTAAATATCCAGAATAGGTAAATTGATACAGACAGAAGACAGATCATTGGTTGTCATAAGCTTGGAAAAGGGGGCCATAAGGAGTAATAGGATACATGGTTTTCTTTTCATATGATGAAAATATTTGGAAACTAGGCAGAGGTGTGGTTGCTCAATTTTGTTAATGTACAAACAGCCACAAAATTGTTCACATTAAGATGGTTAATTTTGTGCTATGTGAATTTCATCTCAGTAAAAAAAAAGGGGGGGGCGGAGAAGAAGCTTGGCTTCAGTGAAGAGAGAAATAGAGCTTTTATTGTGGGGTAATTGGTGCCTGAAGTAGGTTGTTATTTCCTTTTTAATTACTCATCTAGGAGTGATTTGAACTTGGTGAAATACTGTTGGACAGGAAATAAGAGAGAGAAGGCAAGGGAAACAAGGCAGAGAAGAAATAGTCAACAAAGTCAGTTATAGAAGTAACTATGAATATAGAACAATGATTGAGAGTGGGGGTTGTTCCCACTTGGCAGGACTCATTTTATCTTTGAAATAAGTAAAAATATCTGTGAAGAGATGGGTACCAAGTTCAAAGAGAAGTGTTTAAGAACATTTGAAATGCTCTAATAGAGAAGGGAAGAGAGAGCCGCATATGAAATCACATAAGAGCTGAGGACCCAAATGAATTTTAAGATGACTCATTTATAGAGTTGCATGTGTACATATCTTTGTGTGCTTGAGCATATGTGGTATGTTTCCAGAACAATCAGCTGTCTAACTGTAAACATTAACACACACACACACACACACACACACACACACACACACACACGTCTGGATTGGTCTAGCCTTACAGTTTTGTCA
The DNA here is from genome assembly GCF_007474595.2 of Lynx canadensis. Taxonomy (NCBI): domain Eukaryota; kingdom Metazoa; phylum Chordata; class Mammalia; order Carnivora; family Felidae; genus Lynx; species Lynx canadensis. The sequence continues at coordinate 32,838,999 of NC_044305.1, read as the reverse complement.
GATGGGTGTTAAGGACATCAATGAAGCAGGGAGTTGAAGATAGAATGGTGGCATATGGTCACTAAAAGTGAACATTTTAATTCAACAGTTGAGAAATAAACCAGGCATTGCTAGTGGCCTGCTCAGCTAGTGTGGCTGAGTTAGGATGGGGGCAAGTTATTGAAAATGAGGTCATGGATTTGGGTCAGGAGGTTGAATGAGCTATACACATGTATGCTGAAGTCCCCAAGGATGATTGCAGGACTTGGGGTGAAGGAGACAACACACACACTCTTAATGAAAGAAGAAAAGGAATGAAAATGGGACAGCAACAATAGAGTTAGATATCCGGTGGTAAAGTCCTGGTCTGGACATGGCATTAGCAAGTGAGGGGATAATCAACTTCTCTGTCCCTCATGGGGAAAGGCATATTTAGCTGAAGAGGGTAGTGCCATCACAAAAACAATCTAACTGATGAGACTTTTAAAGGAAATATGCATCAAACTGAAGAAAGGTGATCAACCTGGAAACAAAGAAAAAGCCAACAGTATACCTACCCCTGGTGTTTCCCAAACAGTCCCAATTATGGGGATGGGAAGCACTTGAGAATGAGAAAGGTGTTCCCTGATGAAGGTGAAGCTGTTTCCTCAGGTTTACCTGAGTCTGCACTAAAGTCTCTAACCTTATTCATATCCCTTTGTTATTAGTCCACAAAGTCCAAAGAATCCTCTGCAGTCTAATTCAGTTTTCTAGCACCTCAGGTGCCAAAAATTGGAAACCATCAGAGTATCAGGTTTGTATGTCATGGATCTAGGTGTGGATACACTAAAATGTGTATTCTTTATTGTGATAAAACAAACCTACATTCTGATTTGTCAATCGGCTTCTCCTGAACTTAGCTACAGTGTATTTATAAATTGATTCAAATGTATATAAAAATGATACATCCAGGACATCATTGGATATTCTGTTTACATATAATGCTATAAAACAGAGCATCCAACATCTGGATATTTAAACATCCTGGATGATTGTGTGAAATTTTTAGTTCAATGCCCAATTCCTCATTAAAACATATGCAGAAGCCTCTGTATTTTTACTTCCTCCCAAGACTGAAAGCTGAAAAATACCATGTGAATATTGACTCAACTGATCAGCAGCATGTCCGCTTTGAAGTAGTCATGCACCAAGTTATAATAAGATGCACTCTGAAAGGTCTGTAATTATGTAGTTTTATAGAACACAGTAACGGAGCTGGTTTAACTGTCTACTGTGCAAATATGCATGAACGCAACTCTAATGACCTAATATTTACTTAGAACACCATAGCTCCTTGAGGTTTGTAGGTGGGGGCGATTTTACCAATACGTATTTGAGTTAAATAGAGAAAACAATACCTTTTGAATTATTTATTAGTGAATTGAAGAAAATCTAGAAAAAACTCTAGATCATAATATTCCTAATAGTGCCATTAGGTTCAATCCCAAGCTTCAGTTCTATACATATCATGTTTCTACTTTTTGTTTTTAATACGTCTATATCAATTACTCAAATGCCTTTCATGCTGATACTGAAGTGACCTGTGATTAACCATCTCTATTCACAAATCTATACCAAAGAAAAATTGCTGAACAACCATAAGTCAAATGGAGCAGACTTGATAAATTTGTACGAAGACTATTTGAGAAGACAAATTTCACAACTTGTGCATGAATATTAAACATAGGGCATGAAGATTCCCTTGATGTTTGGAATAGAAAACCATGACAAATTACAGAACCAACAAAGGCCATATACCCAAAATATTCATTAGCAATGTTATTAGTCATTTATCATCAGCTTTGGGGGCTCCTTAACCTATCAAATTTTGTTATATCTGACTAAAATTTGGAGTTTCCCATGATACAGATCTCTAAAAAATACATTATGAATAGGTTATTCAGCAATATAGATTTTCCTAATATGTATTTTCTTTAAATATTATTGGAAAATAAAATGAGTCATTTATAAATTCCACTATTTTATTTTTTGATTATTATTACACAAAACATGAAGAGGAAGTACTGTATTTTCTGTATCCAGTATCATCATCCAAAAGTAATCATATTAATGGTTTCACAAGTAATCTTTCATATAATTTCCTATAGCTTCAAAGACATACACACAGGTGCATTTTACACTTAATAAATTACAACTTTGTGTGTTTCCTCCTTAACAGTGTCATGAGCCTTTTTCCAGATATTACACACAGTGATATTTCATAGTAATGACTGAAAAAATTTCATGGTATGACCACTGATGTGCTCATAAACTGGTCATGTTGAGGGTCCCCAAGACCACCTCCAAGTTTGGTGATTTGCTAGGAATACTTATAGGACTCAGCACATAGTTGAACCTATTTAGAGCAGTGATATATTACAGCAAAAGTAAACAAGACCAAGTGAGTAAAGAAAAAAGGTACATGGGGCAAGTTTCAGAAGAAACTAAGGGCCAGCTTCCAAGAGTCCTCTCTCAGTAGAGTCAAAGACAATACACATAATTCCTCTAATATTGAATTCTGACAATATATGTGAAACATTATCTACCTGCAAAGCTCTTTAGAAACTCAGTTCCCAAAATTGTTATTTGAAACTGGTCAGGTAGATAACCTTATGCCTAGCACATATTAAGATTCCAGACTCTCAGAAAGAAAGCAGGTATTCTCTATAATCCACATCATTTGCACAAACAGTTTAGGCACAATATAGGCTATTATAAGTTAGGGAATGGTGACAACCCTCCTAAAATCCGGCTTCCCAGACACTAGGTAAGAATTGTAATTATAGGCCTGCTATGCTGACTCTTCTGGATACTAGCTCTCTAGGAAAAAGAGGAAAAAAACCCACTGACTTGTATTGTTTGCTAATTTCATGGTGTAAATACTCCTATCAGGGACAAGTTCAACTTACTAACACGATGATACTGAATGTGGAGTTGGGAAGAGATTCAAATAATTGGCTGTCCATGAGATGGTACAAACTGTCTCCAGCACACTGCTGGAAATACCATTATTTATGACACAATTCCTAAGAGTATGTGCCTATAATAAACTCTTCATCAATCACTGGAATATATATATATATATATATATATATATATATATATATATATGTGTGTGTGTGTGTGTGTGTGGTGTGTGTGTGTGTGTGTAGTCAACTGAAGTTAAATTAAAAAGAGAAAATGAGTTGGAAACCTTAGACATTAGAGACAACCCTACAGTCTCCATGACTGCCTGTTCTAACTGAACATGTGGAATAAGAGTGGTTCCCTCCCCAACAACCTATGGATAGTAAAATTTCAGAGCCACAAGGAACTCAATTCACATCTCACATTTCATAAGTAAAAAAAAAAAAAAAAAAAACTAAGAACCAGAGAATATAAGTGATCTTCCAATGCTCCCCCTCCATTAATTATGGGCCAACTAGCAGAGATAAGAATCTAGTTTGCATGAGTGCTTGCACCATCATCCTCGATAATTAGAAATAAACCCTAAAATAAAATTAGAAATCATTCATGAGTTTTAGATTCAAAGACTTAAAAAGGTAATCAAATTCCTTGACCCCATCAGAAACCTAACTATATATGCAAAAATCATCGGTACAAAGAGAGAGTAGTTGTGATAAAAAATGAACAAACTCCTCTTCTTAGTAAAGAATTAAAACATACAGGCTAAAGAAGACAAATCAAGAGATATAATATTTCACATTTGCAAAGATAGTAACAGAGAAAACTATGACCAGGAAAAGTGGAGGTCAACTGAGGAGAGGGAAAGAGAATTTTAATATTTCACTTTATAACCTTCTATATTCTATTTTTACACATGTATTTGCATTTTTATATTTTAAAGATAGAATATATTTTTAAAAGACAGTAAAAGGCTGGGAATCCATATAGTCATAGTAGTTATGCCTGGATTGTACAAGTGATGACTAAAGTGATTTTAAAAATAAATAAATTCAGGGGTGCCTGGGTGGCTCAGTTGATTAAGCATCCAACTCTTGGTTTCAGCTCAGGTCATGACCTCATGGTTCATGGGATTGAGCCCTGTGTCATGCTCTGTGCTGATAGTGTGTGGAGCCTGGTTGGGATTCTCTCTTTCTCTCTCTCTGCCTCTCTCATGCTTGCCCCTCTCTCTCAAAATAAATAAACATTAAAACAAACTTTAAAAACATAAATAAAAATAAGGTGATTTTTTTGTTTTGCATTTCTCAATTTTTCTACGTGAACATTTATTATTTTATTATAAAATTAAATCTGTTTACTGTTATTATTAATCTCAAAGAGTGAAGAAAAATGACATACAAATTGCTATTTATAACTGGAAGACGCTAGTCTAAGCTAAGTCTCTTTTGGCACTAAAATTCCAGATTTCTATATTAAAAGGATATAGCCACAATTAAATCCAAGAAAGTGTAACTATTCTCCTGAATGTTACAACAAATATGTAGTAGATATCAGATTAAAAGAGTTATCTGAAATTATCCTAATGTTACAAAATCTCTCTCCCTGTTCCCAGCTTGAAGTCTTTCTAATGCGCTCTCTCAATGAGCACAAAGAAAGTTGTGGGGCACATGATGGCTTTTGGGAACACAAACAGCAATATCTAACACAATATGCTAATAAGCTATTATATGCATATTTATCACAGAAGAGACAGGAAGAATATTTTAAATGATGATAATGCATAACATAGAGTGCATAAACTCTTACACAGCTTTACATATGTTAAAGACTAAACTTAATTAAATTCAGCTTTTACTTTTTATATGAAGGTGTTCAGTTTATAATCTGGTGTGCCATCTTTTTCTTTCCAATTGGAAATATTCACATAAAACTGAGCTTAAGCATCTATTTTACAAAATACTTAATTGAAAACGTTTAGCAAACCTTTCTAAATAGCTCAAAGATAAGATTCAAATAATATTAAAGATAAAATATTGTCTTTGGGAGGAAAAAAAGAGAAGCCGAAAAAGAGAGTATGTATCTTCTGTGTGCCTTTGGGAAAATTTCTAGTGAACAGGATTTGAGCTAGATAATTTAATTTTTCAGAGGTACAATAAATCAAGTGTGTAATTTCTTATGACTCTGTCTTCTTTCCATGATACTCCATGTTATTATATTAAGACAAATACTAGAATTACCATGTCACTGCTAAGTGATAATCACTACTTTATTTTGCCTTGACTGCTTTGTCTTAAAATGTCCCAGGGTAGGTTTTGATAATCCAGAGTATGACCAAACGAGATTATCCTTTGAAAAATTAGAAACTTATTTGTATTAGCCCACATTTCTACTCTTAGACAAAAATTACATTTCTGGCAGTATTTTAAAGTCTCATATCCACAAATAGTCCCCTTTATATATGAGGAATAATGGGAAAGGGGGAGACAGGAAAACATACAGGCACTGAGAACAGAACAGAGGCATATCTCAAACGGGTACACTTTAAAATAATACCTGAATAATAATCAATTTATTCAGCCACTCAGTTATTCATTTACTTTTTCAGCAAATATATGTTGAAAACTTACATAGTGCTCAGTGCCAGAAAAATCGCTACACACTTTGAAATTTTTCAAGATTTCAACTGAGAATTATGAGGAAGAAACTGTGCTAAAAAACCTCGACGAGGATCTGAAGTTCTATTTAACTTCTGCTGGGAGACTGGATTCTGACCCCAGTGTTTTCCAGTCACTAGCAAGCAGTTCCACAGTGAACACAATAACTCCATGGAACCATAAAACCAACATCATGTGGCTTTTCCTACTTCTATGGCCATCACTTGGGCCAAATCTTCTGATATCCACTCACTTAAGCTGTGGTTGAATTGGACTTTGGATTCCATGTAGGAGAAAGGATGGTTCTGAGTAGGGACAAGTCTTAAGAATGTATCCTTTCTTCTAGTCTTCCTTCCATTCACTTTATGATAAAGTCCCTGAAAGCCTCAGGCCAATGAGCGGCTCTTTGTGAAAGGACTCCTCCAAAAAAGATTGAATAGAATGGGAAAAGGAATGGAGACAATGAGTTTAAAGACTAAAAATCTTAGTGAGGTAGAATCTGTAATTTATTCACATATTTGCAGGGTAAAATGTGGAAGAAGAAACATGGTCTACAGTCTTCTGAAGATCAAGACTAGGGCCTATCTGTAAGGTGTACAAGATGTTTTCTGATTCAATATAGGATCTTTCTAAATTCTGGAGTTCCCTGAATTATGAAATGACTTGCCTTACAAAGCAATGAATTTTGGATGTGTGCAAAATGTCTTTTGGTTGGATGTTGTGAAACAAATTCCTATATTAAGCTAGTCATACTACTTAATGGATTCTAAGAGGTCCAGTCCAACTTCAAGATTCAGTGCTTTTATAGTTTGTCTTCTGGGAAGGAAAACTGGCATATTCTTTTGAATTAGGACTTGGTTTAGCATCTCTGGGCCCTGATATAGTTTAGCATCTCTGGGCCCTGATAGGGAATTGTGTTTTCACATAGATACAATTTGAATAGAGGATCCTGTACTGGCTATTTGGTCTTGAACAAGACGCTTAAAATTTCAGAGCTTCCATTTCTCACTCAGTTTAAGGAATAACAGGGTAGGGCCACAATCTCTTCTCTAAAACTCTCATGGCCACATGGTTTTGAATTCAGAAATTTCCAGATATTGCAAAGTCAAAAAGTACACTTTGTGTATATCAGATAATACTGCTAGTGGGAACTGAGGCAGTATGTGCTAATAAAACCCATTAATAATTTGCCAAGTATTCCTACGAATTCAAAGAAATCATCTATAAAATAAATGAATCCATATTGATACGGGTCAGACTTTACCACCAAATAATTTTTAAGTGGTTTCACACTTCACAAATGGCAGAATTACACCTCTCTGGGAGAATGCTATGAGATTTAAATCAGTTAAACATGGGAGAATGCCACAGTAGGTGCTGTTAGTGGCCATTCAAATTCCTGATTTTTACCATTGTGGCCTTGAGATAAATTTTAAGATTTATACTTGTGACTTGGAGACTCAGCTTGAAACCAGCTTGGTTAGTAGCTCTATGTTGTAGAAAATGTACTAAATAGCATCGAATTTCTGGGTCTGGTACAGGTGTACAACACCTATGACATGCAGTGGTCACTCTTGGTGACCCAGGCTCCTGCTGCCAACTAACTGCTACTCCTTAACATCATAGTTTTGCCCTTGACCAAACAGGAGCCACTGTGACGAGGAGGCTAGCCTCTGTCCCTACCCCACAGCCAATGACTAACACAGGGAGTACAGAATCTGGCTCCCTTGCTTCAAACTGAGACCATCTCTGAGGTGCCATTTAGGCTTGAGGGCTCCTCATGCTGGACAAGGCCATGAACCCATATTCTTGCTTATTACATTTTCCTGCCTTCTGCTTTCTTCACTGCCTTAAATCATTCACCTGAGAGTACTCCCTCAAAAAATCACGTATACCCAATCCCTGTCTCAAGCTCTGCTTCTAGAAAAGCCAACTTAAGACAACATTCAATGTGATTTCTTTATGAACTGTTCATGCATATGCTTATTTAATTGTAAAGATCCTAAAGCATTCACCTACTGCACTATTATACCCAAATATAATAGAAAGGATCCCAGACTCTGAGACTAGTCAGTCCAAATCTATTAATCGAGTTGTACAACCTTTATGAGCATCAATATCCTCATTACAAATAATGTTACGTACACCGCAGTGGATATAAAGTGCCTTACAATAACTGACAGAGCATGCATATAATAAATTGACATTTCATGCCCTCATAAGATTCACTGTTGGCTTTTGGCATTCATAAGCTCTATGCACATTTGTCAATCATCAAATCCTTTTCTGTCTACTGATGGAATATGGACCTAAAGTTTAATGAGATGAAAACCACAACATCATCACTTGTAGACCTTTCTTATTGTTACATTGCTTCTGTTTGAGATGGAAATATTTTCTTAATCTTGTGGTAGGAGCCATTTGTCATGGGCTTACACCTTTCAGTATATAAATGTTACACAAAATACATGAGAACTCTTGTACCTTTCTACTCTTATCTTAAAGCCAAACCCCTGCCATTTCCTGAAGAGGTCTGTTCACTATAAAATGAGGTTGATTGCACCGTTGGTGAGAGTGCAAACTGGTGTAGCCACACTGGAAGGAGGTGTGGAATGGAGGTCCTCAAAAAGTTAAAAATAGTAACTACCCTACAATACAGCATTTACACTACTAGGTATTTACCCAAAGGATACAAAAATAAAAAAACACAGATTTGAAGGGGTAGATGCACTTCAATGTTTATAGAAACATTATAAACAATAGCCAAACTACAGAAAGAGCCCAAATGTCCATCAATTGATGATTGTATAAAGAAGATGTGAGGTGTATATGTGTATGTGTGTGTGTGTGTGTGTGTGTGTGTGTGTGTATAATTTGATGGACTATTACTCAGCCATCAAAAGAAATGAAATCTTGCCATTTGCAATGACATGGATGGAGCTAGAGTATATTATGCTAAGTGAAATAAGTCAGATAAAGATAAATACCATGTGATTTCACTCATATGTGGAATATAGGAAACAAAACAGATGAACATATGGTGGGAAGAGAGAAAGAAAACCTTAAGAAACTCTTAATGATAGAGAACAAAATGTGGGTTGATGGAGGGAAGTGGGGGGGATGGGCTAAATGGGTGATGGATTTATTTATTTATCATCTTTTTTCCCAGTACAATCATGCACACATGATATAATCAATCCCATTTTCTTGATAAATCAACCAAAGCCCAGAGAATTTAGTAATTTTGTCAAGTTATATATTAGTAAATAGAGATATTGCCGTTTGGACCCAGACCTGTATGACTCAAGTATCACACTGTCTATGTACACTATCCATACCAATTTTCAAGATATTGATTAAATCCCCAAAGCTAGGCATTTAATACCTTTTTTTAGGGTTAGCTTGAATTAGAAGGTCAAAGAAGTAGACAGAGCCTCTATAGCATAAGGGAGAGATAGATAAGAAAACATTCAAATTATGCTTATAATTAGTTTCAGATTTTGTGAAGCATAAAAATATATAAATTATAACAAATGAATTTATTAACCTAGGTTTAATGTTACTTGAATCAAATAGAATCTATTAGGGATAGATAATTGGTAGATTAGTAGATAGATAATACCTTTCAGAAACCTTTCAGATACCCCCAGATTTTTCCAGCCTCACAACTATGGTACTAATCAATTCCCCCAACTTATGAAAACTAATATCTTTGTAGAAAATGAAGACTGAAATTTTATCATGAAACAAAAAATCTTCATTTTGAGAACTATGCAAATATAAATATGTACCTTCTGTGGAGTTTAAAAGGTCAAGGGATATCCCAGAAACTTGACACTGAAACAACACTATTTGTGGCTTTGCAGGATTGAGTAATTTGCTGAAATCTAAAAAGATGCTTACCTACATTGAGATGTTTGATTCCTAACTGTTGTGTCATCTGCCTCCTCTAATTTTCACTGTTGGTTGAAAGAAAAAATATAAAATTGCAAAATCCAAATCCCACAGCCCTAACATCAAATAAATATCCATGAAGTAATCTTTTAGTATGTCAGAGTGGGAGAGAATTAGGCTAGGGGAATATGTCTACTGCCATTACATTTATTTCATTACAATTTCATGGAATTTAACTAAATGGAACTTTGAATGGATGGGAAGCTTCCAAACCTGGATAAAGAAAAAGCAGACAGACAGATTCCTAATTGGCTTTCCAAGAAGAAATACTACCTTGTGAAATATAAATAAAAAACAAAAACAAAAAAAAAACCAAAACAGTATTGACTGTACATTATATCCACTTTGGGGTACTGTGAATATTGTATACATTTTACTTAATCTGAAATAAATACGTAAGCTTTATTTTAAGCTATTTTATATATTTTGTGCCTTCTTTTATTCTTTTTTAAAAATATTATTTATTTAGAGAGAGAGTATGTGCACACACACACACCCACACACACACACGAAAGGCAGAGGGGCAAAGAGAGGGAGAGGGAGAATCCCAAGCAGTCTCTGTGTTGTCAGCACAGAGCTCCCAATGGGGCTCAATATCACGTACTGGGAGATCACAGCTTGACCCAAAGTTGAACACCCAACTGACTGATCCACCCAGGTGCCCTACTTTCCTTTATTTTTAATGTCCTTTCTTTCCTTTCTTTCCTCCCTTTCCCCCTTCTTCTCTCTCTCCCTCTCTTTTTCTTTCTTTCTTTTCTTTCTTTTTCTTGTAGCAGTTTCCAGTGGCATAGGGCTGGAAGAAAATGGAAATGTCCACAGAGAGAAGATGAGGATCATTTTAGCAATCATTATGAATATTTTAAAACAGATATAATTGGACCCAGCAATTCCACTTCTTATAATTTTTTTCTCATAAGAATAGTGACACTAACATATACCTATAAAGATGTTCCCTTTTAATCATTTACAGTTGCTAAGAAAAGAAACAAACCAACCACAGACTGGTTAAATTCATAGGCTCTCTAAAAGACAAAATGTTCCACAACTGTTAAAATTAAAAGAATGTACCAACTTGGAAAACAGTCAATGATACACTGAGTGGGGGAGAGAGGAAGATGTGGGCAAGTTGTCACACGTGTACAACATAATTTTATTTTAAAAACACACACACAAATAACTGAATATATCATTGTCATGACCTAAGAACCAGCACCACAAAGTCAGTCAAAGCCATGAAAAACTCAAAAGGATAGCATGTAAATATCCAAGGAGAAGTAACTCTAATGAATTAAAAGAAGAAAAGAATTTACAATAGGATGGAGTAATAAATAAATGGGACAAGAGAGTCAACAAAAGGGCCAGATAATAAATACTTACAGTTTTGTGGTACATGTTGCAAGTACTCAACTCCACCACTGTAGTACAATAGCAGCCGCAGACTATATGGATCTCTTAATGTTTATTTTTGCATCTTGCACTTGTGGACCTCTTCTTAAGTATCATCCTTCCATATTTCCTTACTTGGCTTCTTTCTTATCTTCTACCTCTGAGAATTTTATGAGCTTATACCATAGTCTATGTGATTTAGAAGGTGTTAGATAAGTACTTGATTCATTTTTTTTTTTAGTGTTTATTTTTGAAAGAGAGAGAGAGTGTGTGTGTGAGAGGGGAAGGGGAAAAGATAGAGAGAGGCACAGAATCTGAAGCAGGCTCCAGGCTCTGAGCTGTCAGCACAGAGCCTGATGTGGAACTCAAACCCACCAATCAGGAGATAATGACCTCAACCTAAGTCAGATGCCCAACATACTGAGCCACCCAGGCACCCCAGTACTTGATTTATTTTTGACCGGCTTAGCCCACTACTCTTGTTACTGTCTTACGTATCCTTCACCATTTTCTTTGGAAAGGAAGAGACAGATAACTGAAACAAAGTCAGCAGTCAAGTCAAGGAGAGAGATGTACTAGAGCAAAGGATACTCATATCATTGGTGCTGCTGAACAGAAAGGAGCAAGGACAAATGACTCAACTTGGAAAATTATCCCTAATCTTCAGTGGTTAAAATAAGGAAAGAATAGATTTGTCTTAAAAAAATTAGCAATTAATGTAAAGTAAAACTTAACAATATTGATTAGAGATTTATGGCAAACATTTTATGACTCAATAAAATAAGTCTCCTCGGTAGTATAGTTCAGATATATCAGTCTTGCCCGAAATCGCTGGGATCTAGAATTGCCAGTGGGCAAAATACAGGCTTAATTTTGACTCTTTTATCTTATTCGTTCTCTATGATTTAGGAGTAAGGTTGCAAACTCAGTTGTAATACCGTTATTAATGCAGAACCAGTAAGAGCTGCTGCAGAATAAAACTGCTTGAGGAACAGAGTGTGCTTGATAATTATAGAATTCTGCTTTTATATATTTTAGGTGTAGTTGATTTCAAGATAAAACACTAAAATCCGAATATTACTAAGGTAGATAAAGTTTGTCACTGAGGCAAAAAATGACATTTTACAACAAACAAAGGTTTAGAGAACAATAGCATGTTTTATAGATACAATATATCCCTGAAATACAGTAGTTACATTAAAGGACAATTCCAAGAAAAATATCTTTGGTGCTACAGTCTTTCACATTTTTCTCCTAGACCGTTTCATTCTGTCCTAACATAATCATTTTCCATAGCAGAACTAAGACTCAGGGAGGTTAAGTGTCACACTCAAGGTCATATGTTAGACCAGGCTCCCACAGGCTGGAGAGAGCCAATTATACATGTTGTTTCCTAACTTCAGTTTACCAATTCCTGGTCTGTCACTTAAAATTAATGACAGTGGATTTGAAAACACTATATGGAAATTGGCAAACTCCATAAATCAAGGCCCGTTTTTGTTTTAGAGCTGGTTGTTAAACAGTTCCACTGTATAGAGTTTATAGCTGGTAATGTTGAGAAATGAAGCTAATGTTGCTGATTTTAACTCTGAACTTTTACACAATCTCTTAGTTATTCAAGTACGATTTTTTCATTTGAAATAGAGTGGCGTATTTTTTTTAAATAAAGTAAAAGTATCATCATTAAATGGCATTAAAATAGCTCCTCAGATCAAGGAGAGAGTTAAGTATATGCTTTAGTGAAAATAGAATAAACCCTATAAATGTATAACATCTATAATTATATCCACTTCGAAAATGATAACCCTAAAATAACTTAATTGGAGAAACTCAGAACATGAATATATCCTTAGGTAAAACTATTTAAAACCAAATGGTAGAGCTAAGCACACTGGAATTTAGAAAGTAAGAGAGATTAAAGCAAATACTTATTTCCAGCAGAAAACCAGGTGGCTGTGGAAAAAAAGCAATTGAATTCAGAAGGGACAGTGTGAGAGAACCTATTCTGCAAAATGATGAGAGAAAACAAATAGAAAATGTTATAAAGATATTAAGAAGCCTGCGGGGGACTTCCCACGTCAAACTAAGACATAAACCAATACTCTACTATCCCTATACTAACAACATGCATAGACCTGAAGATATCTAGAACTGGTTAACTTTGTTGGTATCATTCCTAGTGAGCACTCGAAGATATCTGAAATGAATTTGTCCACCACCGGCAGCTGATCCTTCCTTTCATTAGTAAATAGAGGAAGATTGGGGGAAATGTGCACGTGTTAGGAAGAATTCAGAAAAAATTTGGTCTCGGTATCTTTCTTTACTTATTACCTTCACATAGGCAAAAATGACGTCAAAAATTTGGAGAAAAGGACAAAAACACTGCATGTCTTTCAGGAATTGTTGTAAGGTCTGCCTAGGTTTAAAAACGTTACAGTGGATGATAGATTCAGAATTCATTACACATAGGTGCTAACACGTAAATATGATATAGTAAACAGTCAAAAAGTGACCAAAAGCCATGTCAGTAACCAAGTGTTACATCTTCAGTCCTTCTCACTTGGGTCCTCTTATGCTCTATGCATCAAAAATTGCAGAGATTCTATTTAAAAATCCAGGATAATCCTAGGCAGAGGAATGTGAAGAAAAGGCCCATAATTAATTGTTAGTAGATATAACTCAATATGATTCATGATCTTGAAATCCATAGCAAACCAACAGTTGAATATTCTGTGTGCGTATGTGTGTGTGTATGTAAGCATGCATGTACCTAAACATCTTTTCTAAAGGGCCCTGAACAAATACACCATATGCCAAATAAATATGTCTAGAGCAAATTTTTGAGGCCAAGTCTCTGGGAAAATAACCAGGAAGGAAGCTTTGGATTGACTACAACAAACTTTTTCCCCTTCAAGTAAAGAGTTGAGAACATGAAGAGTTAGATCAAAGAGTAAACATTGGGAAATACAGCCTCTCTCCCAGCTTCTTGGCACCTTCCCCTTGCTATCTCACCAGGCACATGCTAATCCAGCCAACAGTATCAAGCCCAAAGCCAACTACTGGCTCACAGTGCATGGGGCAAAAGGATGCTAAAAATGAATAAGTGATTATTATCAATGGGCCCATACGAGAAACAACAGCCAGTGCGCCAAATATCAACTCCTTCAGAACACTCACTTACTATGCGTTTTTTCTCCCCTTTTCTTGGTTCTCAAACGAATTTCCGATAAGTATTTTAACACTGATTTAGACTTTTCAGAGATGAAGGTGGAGGGTGGTAAGTTTATAAAGACCCCTGAGAGATGCCTAGATAAACAATCATCAGAAATATGGCTAGAACCATTCAGTTGAAATCAAGAGAGAACAAGAAGCTTCTGAAAATAACCAGCCGACCTTTCCAAAGCAGGTATGAGCCTCATACCTGCTTGTCAAGCATCATAAAAGATCCAAGAAACTCAAAATCTGAGTCACTGTCTCTTGAATTCCCAAATAAAATATTCTGTTCTCCAAAAAGTAGAGTCTTACTAAGTTTATCCTCAGGGAGGCCTAGAAGGTAATTGGCAGTTCATCCCTCCAAAACCTAACCTCGGCATACTCTTCTGAGGTGTATTTTCTAGGATTGCTCATCCATTTACCTGAAAACAATTAAATGTGACTCAAATAAGACACAGTTTAAAAACCAAAAGGAAATATTCTAAAACATCTGACCCCCTTTCTTCTCCTGCCAGGAACTGAGTGATGCAGAAAAAGGAAATATGAAAAGGAGGTCAAATTTTGAGGAAAACCCCTACATTATCTGAGACAAGGGTACAGATTATAAAGAAACACAGGTTAGCTCCAGCAGGTGGAGCTGGATAGAAAACTAAAAAAAAGTGTTTACAGTCTCAAAAGATCTTGAATAGTAAACTGTTGAGGGGGGAGGGCGAAAGGGGGGCGAGCTGAGCATGCTAAGGCATTTAGTCAGAATGATTCCCTCTCTTAATCCTGTGGAATAAGTCCTCTTGTCTCAGTGGATTGTTTTTCGGCTCTCAGAAATCTATGAGGATTTGGGTTTTGGGATGAAATGTGAGCTCTGTATTTGACCAATGAGAGGCAGAAGTTGACAGGAAATTTCAGACTGTTGAAAATAAGAAAAAACAGGGTAGAAAACTATTAGGTTTTGTGATAATGATGTCTGATTATTGCCTGCCTTAGTCTTTTTTCTTTCTTTTTGGTGTGTTCGTAAGGAAACTCCTTTGAATAAAATTCTATGAATTGAGGTACACTGAGAAAACAGGAGTTTAAGTCTAAAGGTAGACAGCTGGAGGTCAGATATTTAACCAAAAAACTGACTGGTCCAGAATCAGTTTTTATAATATTTATTTCCTAACTACAATGGTAAAATTATACACTTCACAAAATTTAGAAGTTGCAGTAAAACCCACACAAAATAAAAATTCCTCTTTTTACCATTACTCAGAAATAACCATGTTTTTCCCAGTATTTCAGTGTTTTTCTGTTCATTGTGCATTCTAGACTGTTCTACCCAATGTGCTCTTTTGTTACTTGCCCTTATACTTAGAAAACTCAGTACAAAATCAACGTTTTCAATTATCTTCACAAACTTTTCCAGAATGTGATTAAAAAAAAAAATTAAATGTTTATTTTTGAGAGAGAGAGAAGAGGGAGAGGGAGAGGGAGAGGGAGGGAGGTGGGGGGAGGGGCTGAGAGAGAGGGAAACACAGAATCTGAAGCAGGCTCTAGACTCAGAGCTGTCAGCACAGAGCCCAAAGTGGGGCTTGAACTCACAAACTGTGAGTTCATGACCTGAGCCAAAGTTGGATGCTTAATCAACTGAGCCATCCAGGTGTCTCCAGAATGGGATTTTTAATGCTGCATATTATTTTGTCAGGTAACTATAAATAATTTACAAAACATCCCCCTATCGTGATATTAAATTTTGGTTTACTCTTGTATGTACCTGCATCTTTAAACACCATTTTATGGGGACAAATTTGTAAGAGAACATCTTTTAAGCTTTTAATACTCATTGCCACATCATGCTATACAACAGTAATGTCAGAGTTTTCATTTCAAAGTGCCCTCATCCAGCATTGGACATTATCCTTCTCAAATATCTCATCTAAACTGATAAGTAAAAAACTTTAAATAAAAATTTATTATCTTCTTAATTTTCAACAAAATTATTTCAATTAATGTGTCAGTGAATTCTTCCAGGAAGCTTCTTAATTCTGATATATATAAAAGTATTCTTTAAAATATGTTACCAACATTCAGTATCATTCTTTTTCAAGAGACTCTATTAACTGATTGCTTTATTAATCTATCTACAATCAGCAACCTTTAGGGAATTTTCTTTTTCCACAGAGAATAGATTATTTTTCTCTTTCTCTCTGTTCATATTAGTCACTCAAGCCATGCTTAGCTGCTTCCATGCTACACAGAGAGAATAAGATTACCAAACTCTTGAGAATCCACAAACTATTATTTTCTTTTTTTTTTTTTTAATTTTTTTTTTCAACGTTTATTTATTTTTGGGACAGAGAGAGACAGAGCATGAACGGGGGAGGGGCAGAGAGAGAGGGAGACACAGAATTGGAAACAGGCTCCAGGCTCTGAGCCATCAGCCCAGAGCCCGACGCGGGGCTCGAACTCACGGACCGCGAGATCGTGACCTGGCTGAAGTCGGACGCTCAACCGACTGCGCCACCCAGGCGCCCCCAAACTATTATTTTCTCAATCACTTCCACGTTTCATCAAACTCTACAGGTTTACTAAAAATACCTACATAGATGTCTGTGTCAACGTGAAACCAAATACCAGTCTGCCAAACCTTTTCACTAAATTGTCTAAAATGATTATATCAATAGGTTATTATTTTTTTCTGAACATATGCCCTAATTTTAATTAAACACTCCATCTAGGAGCTCCTGGGTGGCTCAATTAAGCATCTGACTCTTGACTTTGACTCAGGTCATGATCCCAGGGTTGTGGGGTTGAGCTCCACAGGCTGTGTGCTGAGCATGGAGCCTGCTTATGGTTCTCTCACTCTCTTTGCACCTCACCCTCACTCTCTCTCTCTCTCAAATAAAAATAAATAAATACATAAATAAATAAATGGCCAGTGGATACCTGCCAGAATGTAGACCCATTGATGCCAGATCAAACAAACAAATAAACAAAAAATGCCCCATCCATATGGCTAGCTTTGATTCCTGACAGACCCATTAGAAATGCTGTCTAGAATCCTATTCAGAACCCTGACAAAGAATAAGTATGTATATATATACATATATACATATATATATACACATATATCTACATCTAGAAAAATCTGTGCATGTGTGTGTGTATATATCTGTCTCTCTCTCCCCACAAAATATATTTCTCCCCATTATGTAAATTCTATATTCCCTTAGGAACCTGTGTCTTTCTCATGTACTTACTAGGCATTATCCATGGTTCAAACTATTTTATTCCCTACATTAATATATGCCTGGCACTATATTCTTTTATTCTATACATTAACATTATCTAATGAAAACAAAATGAAGGCTGGTTTGTCTTTTGTTTTTGTTTTTTTTTAGTCGATGTGAATGAAAAAAAAGAAAGTAGGTCAGTTTATCTTATACAGAAAAATGTCAATCTCTCTCTAAAAAGCTGTAAAATAATAACAGCTCTTGTATCATCATACATTCACGGAATGCTTTACAATTTGCCAAGTATATTCACACACAACTTAACATCTCATTCTGAAAAATGAGCTTGGGACAAGGTGTACAGGAGAAAAATCAGAGGGGCTTGGTGTTGCCATACCCCATTCATTCCATAACTTTCCAAGGAAACTGTGCCTCTGACCCATCCCTCCTCCAATTTAACAACTGTGAGTTCCCATCTGCAACTGTTGAGTGGGCTTATTGCTGGCCTCCCTCCCCTTTCCAAGTAAACTCACTTAAGTCTATCACCTTATATTTACCCTCCCTACTAAGTCCCACTGTCCCCATTTTATTAAAAAGGAATTGAGGTTCTAAGCATGTGAAGGATTCACCCCACATTACACTACTAAAAATATAAGAATATTAGAACTTGAATTTGTACCTTCCGAATCCAGTGCTTCTCCTATGTGACATCTCTGTAACCTTCAACAGAGTTTTATTAGCATTACTCGAGTATTTCAGAACTACATTTAACTTCAAATGCAAATTTTCTATAAGAATAGTGAAAGTCTAAAAGTTGTGCCTACAAAAACAGACACATAGACCAATGGAATAGAATAGAAACCCCAGAATTAGACCCACAAACGTATGGCCAACTAATCTTTGACAAAGCAGGAAGGAACATCCAATGGAAAAAAGTCTCTTTAACAAATGGTGCTGGGAGAACTGGACAGCAACATGCAGAAGGTTGAAACTAGACCACTTTCTCACACCATTCACAAAAATAAACTCAAAATGGATAAAGGACCTGAATGTGAGACAGAAAACCATCAAAACCCTAGAGGAGAAAGCAGGAAAAGACCTCTCTGACCTCAGCCGTAGCAATCTCTTACTCGACACATCCCCAAAGGCAAGGGAATTAAAAGCAAAAGTGAATTACTGGGACCTTATGAAGATAAAAAGCTTCTGCACAGCAAAGGAAACAACCAACAAAACTAAAAGGCAACCAACGGAATGGGAAAAGGTATTTGCAAATGACATATCAGACAAAGGGCTAGTATCCAAAATCTATAAAGAGCTCACCAAACTCCACACCCGAAAAACAAATAACCCAGTGAAGAAATAGTCAGAAGACATGAATAGACACTTCTCTAAAGAAGACATCCAGATGGCCAATAGGCACATGAAAAGATGCTCAACATCGCTCCTCATCAGGGAAATACAAATCAAAACCACACTGAGATACCACCTCATGCCAGTCAGAGTGGCTAAAATGAACAAATCAGGAGACTATAGATGCTGGCGAGGATGTGGAGAAACGGGAACACTCTTGCACTGTTGGTGGGAATGCAAATTGGTGCAGCCACTCTGGAAAGCAGTGTGGAGGTTCCTCAGAAAATTAAAAATAGACCTACCCTATGACCCAGCAATAGCACTGCTAGGAATTTACCCAAGGGATACAGGAGTACTGATGCATAGGGGCAATTGTACCCCAATGTTCATAGCAGCACTCTCAACAATAGCCAAATTATGGAAAGAGCCTAAATGTCCATCAACTGTGGTTTATATACACAATGGAGTACTACGTGGCAATGAGAAAGAATGAAATATGGCCCTTTGTAGCAACGTGGATGGAACTGGGCAGTGTTATACTAAGTGAAATAAGCCATACAGGGAAAGACAGATACCATATGTTTTCACTCTTATGTGGATCCTGAGAAACTTAACAGAAACCCATGGGGGAGGGGAAGGAAAAAAAAAAAGAGGTTAGAGTGGGAGAGAGCCAAAGCATAAGAGACTCTTAAAAACAGAACAAACTGAGGGTTGATGGGAGGTGGGAGGGAGGGGAGGGTGGGTGATAGGTATTGAGGAGGGCACCTTTTGGGATGAGCACTGGGTGTTGTATGGAAACCAATTTGACAATAAATTTCATATATTGAAAAAAAATAAAAAAAAAAAAAGTTGTGCCTAGATCATTATGTAATAAATATGGAGAATCAAATCAAACTTCACTTGTTAGGTTATATCACAGGATCAACACAAAGAAATCCCCCCCTGACTTGTAACTTCTACATTTTAAATTATTGTACAAGCATTTCAAAATATATCTATAGTGATAGCAACATAGTATTGCAAGATTTTTAAAAAGAAATATTTAGCATTATTAGTGTAAAGTGTATGTACGATGAACTCATATTCACATTGTTTAGATTCACACATGAAGAAATGTACATGAAGTACACTGTACATAGTACATGAAGAAATTATCCATTAGCTGAATTGAGTATCCAATTAAAATATATGCTTCCAAATATTCTGTGTAATGAAAAATTTCTATAAAAGTCTTGATCATAAAGTGTGCCAATATGCATTCTATTCTATATGATACACTTAACTGAAATTTCCAGAAATATGACAAAGAAAGAAAAAAAAGTGAAAAATTATTACCTGGCAAAATCTTCAGACATTTAAACAAAAACAAAAATGTCATGTTAATAAAGTTGAAATAATACATGTGACCATCCTTACATATGTTCATAAACATATCATTATAATGCATCTGCAAATAATTGTCTGATTTATGATGGATTAATAATGAAGTGCCTGCCCTGTGCACATCAAAATCTTTTGGGGGTGAAAACACTTGCTTTGGGAAAGTACAAAACAATATAATATCTTGCATGCTGTATCTAGCTAAAACTATATATTGCCTGGTTTGGGTAGAATCAGGCTCTGAACAGGGACTATGGTCCTCAATGATAATTGTTAATAATTATTGTGCTATGAAAAGCAATAGATGCAAACCATTTTTACCACCTTTTCCCTCCTTCCTCATCCACCCACCTGAACATTCCTTCCTTCTGTATTCACTACCTTAGTGGTTTCACAAACTGTAAGATAAGACTTGCAGTGCTTTGCTCAGTCAAAATCCATTTCCCTTTCTCTTGGAAACAGGACCCCAACTTTTCTCTAAGGAACCCCTCTCCATTATTCTCATTCACAAGATTCAATCAGAGAATTAATGTTTATTGGCACAGTGATGAATTCAGAGGTGGCGTCCAACTAAACTTTTCAGGGAAGGGGAGGGAAGCTCTCTCTTTTCTGCTGATCTTGACACTTGGAGATGTAGGGCTGGTGATACTGTCAGGCTTGTGGCCATTACCTATAGCCTAAGAATAAATCCACTATGGAGGATATAAAGCCAAGAGATGAAGAGAGGGCAGGAAATAGTGGCATGTTTTGAATGTGTACATCTCAGCCAAATGTTACCCCTGAACTTTTCAGTTATGAACAGACACATTATTTGTTTGCCCCAATACATTATTTTTTTTTCTTAAGCTGTGTTGAGTGGTATCATCATCATGAACAAAAAGAATTGTTTTTCAATCCTTACTGGGGGCCCCTGATAGAAACAGCAACTTTACTTTGACCTCCCCTTCTCCCTTCTGTCTTCTCCCCAAAGATATTCATCTGATGATCAATTTCTGTCTCTTCTCCTTCCAAGATGCCTCAAAAATCAGTCTCCCTCCTCCCATGGCCCTTATCACCCACCAGCATCTAGACTTTCATGGTCTTCTTCCTAGACTGTTGTGATGGCTTTCAGTCAGGTTTAATGTTCTCTAATTCATCTTTCACAATGTTGACAGTGGGATCTACCTAATCCGCAAGAAGGAACAACCCAATTTATCTGGGGCTCTCTGTTACAAAAGTACACACACACACACACAAGATGACAACAATAAAACAAAGGGAATGTTTAGTCTGGTATCTAAAACTCTCTTTTCCCCTTCTACTCCTATCTTTCCCAATTTTTTCTCTCCCACAGACCTTGTTTATGCTGCATGTTCCTGCTCACAATTTCCAGGCCATAGTATTCAGTTCCATATCTCTATGGAGTATCTTCCGCCAGGAAAGAGTTTCATTTTGTCTCCACCTACCAAATCTCTACTTCGAGACAGTTCAAAAATTTGCTTTTTTATTCTGTGAGGACTTTTCTAACTGCACCAGGTAAAATTTTTACTAGCATCCTTTATACCTAACACCACAATGATAATAAGTATCGTATTATAACTTGTGTTACTTTTCCACTAAGATTTTAAATTCCTTTTTTAAATTTTTTTTAAGTTTACTTATTTATTTTATTTAACAGAGAAGGGTAGGGGCAGAAAGAGAGGCAGAATTCCAAGCAGGCTCTGCCCTGTCAGCACAGAGTCTGATGCGGGGCTCCAACTCATGAAACTGTGAAATCCTGACCTAAACCGAAGTCAAGTGCTGGAAGGTTACCTGAATAAGCCACCCTGGTGCCCAAAGATTTTAAATTCCTTAAGAGCAGAGACTAAACTTTACACATCTTTTCCACTTTGTAGTAAAGAGAACTATGCTTTATGTAAGACATTAATTAGCACACTTGCCATTACTTGAATGTTTGAATAGATGAATAAATCTTTAAATAAATGAAACAGCAAAGACCAAAAATAAAAGACTCAAAAATGTCCCATAAAAGTACTGACACATTTCCCCAAGGTTTGACAAGCTGGCTGAGAAAAATTACTTTGTTTTAATAATGCAGAATGAAAATTACTTTCAGAATATTTCTACCCCATGCTAACTAAAGCACAGATGTGCTTATTGTCCCATTATTTCATTTAAACAACTAAAATCAGAGTATTCAAGAACCAAAATGATATCTGAAACAGTGGACCTATTCCTCCACATACAGGGTTCTGGTCACAGTGCTTATGGTACATTTTACTTTTTTATTTTATTTTATTTTATTTTATTTTATTTTATTTTATTTTATTTTATTTTATTTTTGAGAGAGAGAAAGGGAGAGAGAGAGAGAGAGCATCAGCAGGGGAGGGGGCAGAAGGAGAGAGAGAATCTTAAGCAGGATCAACACAGTAGGGAGCCTGATGTGTGGCTCAATGCGGGGCTTGATCCCAGGACCCTGGTTTCATGACCTGAGCTGAAATCAAAAGTCAATCACTAAACTGATTGCACCACCCAGGTGCCCAGATAATATTTCTTTCTTAAAAATATTTATTTATTTTTGAAAGAGAGAGAGCATGAGTAGGGGAGGGCAGAGAGAGAGAGGGAGACACAGACTCTGAAGCAGGCTCCAGGCTCTGAGCTGTCAGCACAGAGCCTGATGCGGGGCTCAAACTCACGAACCACGAGATCATGACCTGAGCTGAAGTTAGAGGCTCAACTGACTGAGCCACCTAGGTGCCCCCCAGTTCCCCCAGATAATATTTATAAGAGGAACTAATCACATTCCATTTCTCTGGTACTGGTTTAACCTTGAGTGACTTTATCTTCCATCATTAACATTTACCTCTCCATATGGCTATTTCTCAGCAAGCTCAGAAAAAGCCATTATTTCACCTGTGATATAGAAAATCTTTGCTGTGATTTGAGGACCTACCAATGAGCCTGTGATTTGACCTTGTGCCTGGGAAGAATGATATTGTAAACCAGTGAGTGTTACTGACTCCAGATGAAACCACAATACCCCCCTTCTATGTATTTCTTTACTTTGGGAGAGAACAAGAGAGCAGGGGAGAGGAAGAAAGAGAGGGAGAGAGAAAATGTCAAGCAGGTTTCACACTGTCAGCCCATAGCCCAATGTGGGGGCTTGATCTCATGAACTGTGAGATCACGACCTGAGCCAAAATCAAGAGTTGGATGCTTAACCGACAGAGCCACCCAGGCACTCACAGAGCAGTCCTTTCTAATAAACGGATGAAAATCAGCAAAAAAAAAAGTGGCCTGATGGTTGACCACTCCTTGTAGTTTGTTACTCAACTGAACCATCCACACTTAACCTTGGGTTTTGCAGGTTGACACAGCTCCTGAAAACCACAAACAGATCTGGGGTTCAGCAACTGGCCAGTGCCAAACTACCCTACAACCATCCAATCCAGAAGTGACAAGCCAAAGACCTGTTTGAACCAACTAGTCTCTTTCCCTTGTGAGATCTTAAGCCTTTGTAAATAACTTCCTTACCTTGGTTGGGGAGATGGTATTTTCAGGAATTGTTTTCCTGTGCATATACCCATTTACAAGCCAACTGGCAATTCTCTCATATTATCTGATACTCTAAGGTTCGTCCAGCGTAGACAAACCTGTTTGTTGGATAAAATTTTCCTGTCTTAGCCACCAGTAAATTCAGCTTAACACTCTCAGTCTTTAT
Source organism: Lynx canadensis (assembly GCF_007474595.2). Lineage (NCBI taxonomy): Eukaryota > Metazoa > Chordata > Mammalia > Carnivora > Felidae > Lynx > Lynx canadensis. The sequence goes on along the minus strand of NC_044305.1, from coordinate 32,815,234 downwards.
TCTGATTTTATCGCTTGGTTATTGCCCAAATGGTCATAAGTTGTTAAAACTACTTCAATTCGAGCTAACATAATAGGCCAAGCCTCTCAATTGTACAGTTAATGCAGAGCTTTGATACAGAAGTTCAGTTTAGCAACTTTAGAACACATACTAAAACCAGGGGGCTTGAGCTGAGCAAGGGGGCATGCCTGTACCCTTGTGTAGTAGGACGAAGCATTTCATAGTCAGTGAAATTATATGCAACAGTTACCATTCAAATGTGGCTGAAAACTGCAACAACCTCCCCCAGGCCCAATCCTCTATTTACTCTGTTACGAGTCCTCTTATTCATTTTAGCAAGTTAGAACCAGATAGTTGGAACAAGAAGGCAAAAGACAATACTTTTTCTGGCATTCATCAACATTTAAAGAGAAAACCCCTTTAGAAACACTGAAGCCATCATCTTAATTTTCTTTTAATTTAACTGTTATGATTGTAAGCTATCAAAATGTGTCACACTGTTTACAAATCTTTTTAAAAAAATATTTTGATGTATATTTATGAAGACAGAGTCACCTTTTTACTAGGGAACTACTATTTTAAAATGCTTTTTCTCTGTGTACATATAATATATAAGGAATGACAAAGGCATAATATTGTAGACACCTGAGTCATAGGTTTAATGTCTACATTTAAAAAGTGGCAAGTTTAAGAAACAAAATTACAGCTATAACAATCTTTCATTGGCTTTATAGACCTGAATTACTAGTGTTTCTAATACAATAGTTATTATAGGACTATGAGATCATGAAGTATTAAGCATTCACAAAGTGGGTCAATGGAAAGGTGATAATTAATATAATCTTATAAAATTATTATTATTATTATTAATAACAACAATACTAATAATGAGTGATATGAAATACATTTAAAATATAGTTCTACCATCTTACTTATTTTCTATTATAATTCTCAGCAATTTTAAGCTGCAAAAGTTTGATTTTGTTGTGTTTTTATTTTTTTTTATTTTTTTTATTTTTTTTTTTCAACGTTTATTTATTTTTGGGACAGAGAGAGACAGAGCATGAACGGGGGAGGGGCAGAGAGAGAGGGAGACACAGAATCGGAAACAGGCTCCAGGCTCTGAGCCATCAACCCAGAGCCTGACGCGGGGCTCAAACTCACGGACCGTGAGATCGTGACCTGGCTGAAGTCGGACGCTTAACCGACTGCGCCACCCAGGCGCCCCGATTTTGTTGTGTTTTTAAAAATATGAAAGATTTAGGTTGGTAACAAAAATAATAAAAGGCTTCCTACTTAACAGAATTTTGATTAATTATACATTTTATTAATCATGGCAGCAATCTCTTGTTTCCCTTACAATTTCAAATCCTCTTTTTAAAAAGTTTTGAAAATATTTTGGGGAATAGTTTATTCCCCTATTTCTTGTGAGGAAAACATTCAATGTACAGAAATAAAATTACTATTTCACACATTCTAATCTATAAATTACACATCTATAAAAGGAAAACACTGAATCAGATCATTTTCATGAAGCAAAATGATACAATGACTAGAAATTTCATTCCAGTGATTCATAATTTTTTTGTAAATGTAGGTTATAGTGCATATAGAAACACAGCTCATCTAAATACGAAATGAACATAGACTGTTTCATTCCAGTCCCTCCTTGTAAAAGTTAAGGGAACAGAGTGAATGACACACTGGAGAAAAATAAGTTCAGGGCATGAGTGAAGTCTTTACCGCACAGTAAGCCTCTAATCATAATCATTTAAGTTAATGTACTTTAAAATCAACAGAATTAAAAAGATGGTAACATTAGGAAAATCCCATGTTCTGTTATTTTTCTTAGGTAAAATTCAGTTTTGAACAATTTAGAAAGTTGTGGCCAAGGAAGAATTAATGTTGTCTGCTAATTTCGTTTCTGACCAATTTTCTAAATTGTAAGAATTGCTTTCACCATTTTTTCAAAATATCCTTCTTTGGTCATTTCCGCAATTTCTTGCATTTCATAGATAATGTTTAAAACATTTTATTAAATCTGGATGGCATTTGGACAAGAAGAGGAGGAAAACATCATTGATTCAAAATGTTTCTCGGCTATTTGGGAGGCCATTTAATGTAAAATATAAATTCTGTCCTCCAAGAAAGTATCTTTAAAAAGATCTATATCAGTGAGAGTAAGTAAGCTCTGAATTGGCCTTATCCAACAGAAATACACTGTGAGCTATATATGTAATTTTAAACATTTTAATGGTTACATTAAAAAAGTTACAAGAAACAGATGAAATTAATTGTAATAGTATATTTTACTTACACCAATATCCAACATATTCTTATTTCACCATGTAATCATTATAAAATTGTTGGAGATATTATACATTATTTTTACACATTAAACCAGAAATCTGGTGTGTATTTTATATCCCCAGCACATTTCCACTCATGCTAGCCACCTTCCAAGTGTTCATAAGCTCTCCTATGATGTGACAGAGCTCTAGATGATTGTGATAAATCATGAGTTTGCTAGCACTGCAGTACTACTTTAGAGGTAGTCAAGACCCTTGTGCTACCATAATAGGACAATGGAGCACACTGACCTTCTCCTCACCACTGATCCCCTAGGGAGTTGGTGAAGAACCTTTACCTCCTAATTTTCATCAAAAAGTTGCAATGTAGAAATTAAATGGAGAAACCCCAAATTAGAGAAATTAAGGTGTTTATATAGAACAGATCTAGGCTGAATTTCTTTTACCTGGCCACAGCTGGAGAACCTTGCCTGGGAGCCTCTTCTCAGCACTAGCTTTCAAATTCCATCTATCCTCTATGATGATGTCTCCCCTGATGGATTGTTCCATCAACTTGTATCCACAGCACACTGCACATAGCTATCTCTTGATATGTGCCTGTAAATGTCTGTTACACTGACCTGAGCTAATTAGAATCTATAAATATGAGTGGAAGAAGCAGAATTTCGTGTCCCTTCAATTAAAAGAAAATTCATTCCATAGATGTGTTGTTCTTACCCTACAGAAGTACCTCACAGGAGTACTTACAAATAAAAAAAACAATCAGTGTGAGTTTAGACAAGTTACTTAAGCTCTTTAAGCCTCCATTTCCTTATCTGTAAACTTAGGGAAAGAATACAGTAATGCCTAACTCATAGGACTATTGTTGAGGCCAAATTAGATAAGGCAAAGATCACATGTTTAGGGGGGATGAGCAGGGGATGAGCACCTGGTAAATGCTCAGGCAAGGGTAGCTATAAACATGCTTGCTCCTTAAAAGATGAGTAAAAGACAGAGTAGGATAATGGTAGATAATATATCTGTCATGTTCCAACGCTGGAAAAAATGTGAATCATGTTAATGACTGTTGATTTTACCATAATAAACACAATTTGAGATATATGGTCACTCTTAAAACAGAGGTGATGATTCTACTTCCTGACAAGTCGTTGGGTATAAATAACTTAGTGGCTTATTTTCTTTGAATTTACTGCCCAAGATATGCCTGGTCGTTTTATGTTTGGAGCCATCTTTGCTGACAGACAGAGTTGGCAACACCACATGACTGGAAAACAGAATGTAGAGTCAGGCTCAGTGACTGATGCTCCACTCCTGAAACACATTCTCAGAATCACTTTCAAAACATCATTTAGATTTGGAGACTTCAAACTCCTTTAATCTTTTATGCTCTTTAGAACCTCCACACCAGCACAAAGGCTTCGGAATCTAAGTATGGTTTGGAGAACTATAAATGCATGCATGTTTTTATCAGATAGTACTCTAACAATCACAATAATTACCTCACTTGGGTCATTGGGAGGCAAAGGTTAGGTGAATTATAGGAAACTTTTAGAGTCAAGTGAGTTTCCTCTTGTGGGACAGGAACCTAAACTAACTGCTCAAAGGGCTAGATCTAGTCTCTATCCCTTTGTACCTATTTTAACAAAGTACAATCACAACCCACTGATTTATTTATTTTTTAAGTCAATTTTAAGAGCCTCCATGTTTTTAATAACATCATTGGTTTTCTTAGTAAGTCCTTTTCCTACCTATGATGCAACAGTAGTCTGCAAGTCAATCCAACACAAATTATCACATTTACCAAATTATTGGGAAGCAGATCCATTTCTAAACTCATTTGGTAGCTTGACCTATTCATGTCTATAGCTACCAATGTCAAGGCAATATGATCTAATAGGAATATCCAAATTATTTAAAAAAGATAATTGGAGTCAGACATCCCAGTGCCAAATTCTCACTGCCTCTTAGAAGCTCCTATAACTGGCACAAGCCCTTTCAATGCAGTGAGCTTCAGTTTCCTCATACGTAACCATGGTTAGTCTTTCTGTCTCCATGTGCCACATAATAATTGTTAGTAAGAGCCATATGAGAAATTGTTATGCAACCTAAAGACAGATAACACTTATTTTATTTTTTGACAATTTAAACATTTTGCATATATTTAATCACAATATGACATATTTTGGGTGGATGAGACAAAGATTCATATAAAAATATTAATATCTATTTATGCCAAAAGTGCAGGTTAGTGAGTCCACTTAAAAATAATATCCCCCTTGTAAACATTTGCCATTTTTTTTCTCAAATCACTTGTCTGCACTGTCCCAACTTCCTTCATGTGTAAATTATGCATTGGAAGTAGGTAGTGCAAACATTATTATTTTCATTCTTCAGATGTCAAAGTTGAGGCAAAGAAAGCAACTTAATCAGCCTTAGATTTCCACTAAACAACACTGACAACAACAAAATCAGCCTTGCAAGAAATTTCCACTCCAAGACTCATTTTCTGCTATCATAATTTTTCCAGGGTCAGATTCTTATAGCAATTTTCTAGGTTCATAATTACCTTAGTTGCATGCACAATTTGGGTAGTTAAGTAATTACTTGATTTGCACATGCAAATACTGCAATCATTGGCACATAAAAATAATGTCCTTTAAACATTTGGGTCCAATGGAGGACAAATGGTCAGGAAAATCAAAATTCCTGTGGTTCCCAAAAGGGATAACTATGAACAGAAAACATTACAAGCCATTCTCAAATGTTTAGAGAACCAGCTCACTTTAACCTAGAGAAAAGAAGCAACATGGTGGCATTCTTACTTCAAACCCCTCCTCTCTATTCAAAGAAGGTTTCCAGATACTGATATGCTATCTGGAACCATAGAAAGTCCGAACTTAGATTGGAACACTGGAGTGTAAAATACAGTCTAACCATTGGAGGGATTAGGGAGATTTAAGCAAATCACTTAATCTCTAAACCGTTTAATAATATTATCTAAAATGTGGATAATAATATCAAATGTATAGGGTTGAAAAGAGGAATAAATGAGATCAATTGTATGAAACTGTAAGCCTTATAAACCTGGACAAATAAAACATATTATCATTAGATTTGAAATGTATATGATGTATATTGATCAATAACTCAATAGAACAGACACACATTATTTTGTTTTTCTTTTTTTGTTGAACAACGAGCTGCCTCTAAGGAAGCTTAGTAATTTCAATACATTTAGGAGTGCAGCATGAAAGAGTTGTGATGTTCCACTTATACCCAGAATTAATGTGGCATTTGTGTTAGTCCTGTATCTGGTTTTTGATCCCATAATAGAGAGTGGATGCCAGAGAAAGTGGCAAGAATTTCAAGGAGAGCAAAAATAAACGTCTGTGATGTTTAGAAACTAGGCCCTCTAATGAAAAATAAGGGGACAAGATACTTTTCACTATGCCCCAACACTGACGAAAATTAGGGGGAAAATTTTAGGGAAATTTTGCTATAGCTTTTAAGGGATATGAAAAATTATTTTACATATGCGTTGAAGAGGGAGCATTAGCTGAAAACACAGCCAGAAAAATGTATGTATGATACTGTACATAAAACTAAAGCTGCAAGGCAAAAGAAAATGTTTTCATCAGAGAGTTTGCACTATTTTCTTGGGGATGATTAACACAAATATTTACAACTTGTTATATGGTCAACCTATGAGATACCCAATAAATGAACTGAGGAACAAGTTGAAAGATTTCACAAAAGATGTGATTTTATTTTTATTGTATTTTATTATTTTTTTTTAATTTAAATCCAAGTCAACATATAGTGTAATAATGGTTTCAGGAGTAGAATTTAGTGATTCATTACTTGCATATAACACCCAGTGCTAATGCCAAAAAGTGCCCTCCTTAATGCCCATCACCCATTTAGCCCATCCCCCACCCAACACCCCTCAGCAATCCTCAGTTTGTTCCCTGTATTTAAGAGTCTCTTATGGTTTGCCTCCTTCTCTGTTTTTATCTTATTTTAGAATTGTCACACTCCATCCTCCTTTGCTCACAAAGGAAAACTACATTGTTGAAAATTTATGGCAACGTCCTCTTTCTAATTCAGAAAGCAGTGTGATTCCATGGAAAAGGAGTGGCTTTGGAGACACAGAGACATCATTATACTCTTGTCCCATGACAAGGTGGGTGCATGTGTGGATCTGAAAAGGTATTAATACACAATTTCTTGAACTCTTTAGTTTGAAAGTATCTAAAACATTCTCAAATTCCTAAAGTGAAGCACAGAGAGAGATCACAAATAGATGTATCAGGATTCTAGCAAAGTCACTAAGACCCAGTTTCTTTCTTTTAGATACATCCAGATGGCTACATATGGTGGCAGGATGGCAGAAGTAACTCCAGTCTGCCCTCCTGACTCAAAAACAGAGGGGAAGGGAAACTGTCCCACAACTTTCCATAAATATATATATATATATTTTTTTTTCATTGATTCTGATTGGTCCAAATGTAATCAGAACAAACAGGGCATCTGAGGGACTGTGATTCTATCAAAACATATGAGCTAAATTTTGGAGGCCTCCCAAAGGAATTCTGCATATGTTTTTCTAGAATTCTGGGTAATAGATTCTGGTGGGGAAACAATAGATACCCACTATAAGAGATTTAGGGATAAACCTATCCAGGGCCATGAATGTGAATGGGGAGGGCTTCTTTGATAACTTTTCCAGGGCTTATGTTCCAAAGTTCTTATCTTTAATTTTATCACTTACTCACAAGGAGAATCTGCATCCATCAAACGTTGCCCCTCATCAGGAGTCTCTAGACACTTTCAGTTCCACAAGGAAGCTGTGCAGATTCCTGGACTGGGCAAGCCCTAAAGTCAAAGCCATGTGGGGTCATATCCCACACCTTTAATTTAGCTGTTTGCCCTTGTGAAAGTTGCTGACCTCTATACAGAAATCTTAGCAGTAAAACAGTAATAATAACCCTTTTTTGGAGGATTATGGTAAGGACTAGAGATGTAAGAAGATCCTACAACTGGGTCTGATTGGCAGTGGATACTCAATAAGTGATCATGATTACTCTACACAGTTTGGTCCAGGTCTTGTAAGTTATTTCCTGGGGATTCCTCTCCCACCCTCACCACTACACCCCATCCAAATGTCAATATTCAAAGTGGCCGTCATCTGACTTTCAGGGTGTGGAAGAAGTCAGTGGTTCAAATAGAGCTAGAGGCACAGCACATCAGTTTGTGAATCACTGAATGGGGCACCGCTGTGCAAAGACCAAGGAAAGAAAGGTTGCCATTATAGAACAAGTCCTCATCATTCTTGATGTTGAAGATTTCTCTAAGGGGCTGAAATGCACATGTGAAATTGTCAGAAAGAACCAAATTCAAGAGTTTTATGAAATGAAAGCTCTGTAAGAAAGCTGGCTCACGGGGCGCCTGGGTGGCGCAGTCGGTTAAGCGTCCGACTTCAGCCAGGTCACGATCTCGCGGTCCGTGAGTTCGAGCCCCGCGTCGGGCTCTGGGCTGATGGCTCGGAGCCTGGAGCCTGTTTCCGATTCTGTGTCTCCCTCTCTCTCTGCCCCTCCCCCGTTCATGCTCTGTCTCTCTCTGTCCCAAAAATAAATAAACGTTGAAAAAAAAAAAAATTAAAAAAAAAAAAAAAAAAAAAAAAGCTGGCTCACTAAAAATTAGTTGTTCCTTATTTATCAGCGAATGACCAGCTGCAACAGGTTGGCCTGAAACCTCTTGCTACTTGACCTCATCAGCAACCATCCCACAATAGGTCACCATTGCTTAATTAGACAAGGGAGTTTTCAAATGTAATCTCTTTGCACTCAGCAGGCCCTGGGTCAAACAGAATCTGACTAACCTGCAGCTTGTGTTTACACAGCTTCCAACAGTTCAAAAAGCCAAGGGAAGATCAGAAGCTTATCTTCCAGCCAACAGGGGAGGGAGGATAAGTGGAATTTGACAGAAGGTTGTAATCATCCACATTGGGGGCTGAGGGGAAGACCTGCTCATCTGTTTTTAAGCGTGTTAGGACAAGATGTTACATTTCTAGAAACCCAGATGCAGAAAAAGGTCGGCAGATGCCATTCTTGTGGTTTAATTAAGAAGGAAAGTAAAGATCTAACCTAAGTCCAGCTTTCTTAACTGGGCCTCCTCTGGAGAAGCAAGGGTAGAGGCGGGGAAGGCTGGTGGAGAGGATGAGCCCAGTGGGATGTGCTGGCCAGTGCATGGCAGCTGTTCACGGTGAGTCCTATTCTAGCTCATGGCCATATGTTCCAGCTCTTTTGGAAAATTACCTCCAAATAACAGATCACGAAAGAGCAACTCCAACAAGCCCTATAATTTAGTCCCAAGAGGAAATTCTTCATTCATCAAGTGTACAGGAGGCTAAATTAGTTCTATACCCACGTGGGCCCTGGTTGGCAATTTTGTGATGGTAAGCCCTACCTTGAGGTGGAGTCCAGCCAGAAGAGATGGTGACCACGGCCGGCCTTGTGCCCAGCTGGATCAGACCACATATTGTACCACATATTGGGTAGAGTTCCTGGGGAATATCTCTGGGACTTAGTCCCTGTCACTATTTTTTTTTCAGATGCACATTTTTAGGGTTTGTGGGGAATGAGTGGATCTGCTCCCTCTCAGCCTGAGGTTGCCAGAGCATTCTTCAGCAGGAGGCAGACTAGACTTGTCAGAGTACAAGGTGGGATTAAAGCTAAATATAACCTTTAAAAGATGCTTCCATTTAATTCTCAGTTATTAAGCCAATTACCAATTATAAATACACATATATTATACATATTTTTTAAAATTTATTGTTTTGTTTTGGCTTCTGTTCTATGAATCTATTCACAGCCTGGAATCCAGCTCCACTGTTGGTGCTCATTAAACATGAAACAAAACACCTTAGAAAACATTTAAAAGATAGATATATGTTTGAGAGGACATCTCTTTTCCTTTAGCCAAGTCTTTATTTTTATGGACTTTGTTTTTTCTTTTAATTGAGAGGTAGTTGAATTCCTCAGCTGTACTGAACATTTCAAGATGTCTATAAATAAGCCAGAAGTTTTCTTTGTGCCTAATCAACAGGTTGCCTAAAACAAGACATTTTTTTATATTCCCTACATTTTAAGAATGATGTTGCTAAAATTGGGCTCCACTCCAAAGTTAAAAATCTTGTTCCTCTTAGAAATCGGGTTCACTGCCTCCATCTAGGAATCCGAATAAAATGACATGTTTCTCCTCGTAGTATCTTTTCAGCAATCTCAAAAATGCAAACCTCATTTGTATCTAAGAGACTTCTTTATGCTTAGGTTTTAAGAGCAGCCATTCTTTCTGTAAATCAAGTCTGCTTTGTGACTTCACAAACCATTACAGGCAGGACATGTTTGAAAAGAAGGTTTACTAATTTGGGGAGAAAATGATTCTGTAGAAATAGAACTAAATGCTTTCACAAATAGTACAACAACAATTCAAAAGTAAAATTAGAATGAAAGTGCTGCATTACATATATATATACAACAAAGTTCAAATAAGACTATTCAAACTGAATTTGTTGATTGGTACAACTTTTTCAACTTATTTATTTCCTGTTTTCTATTCCCAGGTGCCCATGAAGACTGATGCTGGCATCACATCTCTAAATTTGAACTCACAGAATACAAAAATGGGTCAGCTATTTGAAGTACAGAATTCTCTGCTCTGAAAAAAAAAAATCTCACTAAAGAAATTCTTTAAAGTATTCTGAAAAAAAAATCCCTGAAAATGACTGAACTGAATTTATTATCAATTACACAGACTAATAAAAGTAGTTGAATATATACAACTTATTCAAGGTATTCACGTCCAATGAGGCATTCCTGTCATGAAAGACTTACCGACCTTCTTAATTTCTATTTATAATTTTTTTTCTTAGAGGGAGTGGGTAAGAAGAAGACTTGGAACTCACTACAAACCACGCATGGTCAAAGTAGAGGAGAGGATGAAGCTGAATTCATTGTTCCCTCACCTGGGTGCCCTGAACTTAGTATATATTTAACAATTCACTATTTAAACAGCAAAGGAGGCAGGGCTACTGGTTAAGTCTATGAGATAAGCCAAGAATCAGAAGGTGTATATCATTTAAAGTCGGATAAAAATATTAGAGCATAACCACTGGTCTTGACTCACACTGTAGAGACTGTAAATCCCAGGCAGACAGGGTCAGGTCTACCGTAGAGATGTAGATCTTGAGAATGGCAAATGGAGGGTAAAAGTCAAGAGAGAGCTAAAGTTTCTGTCCTTCTTTGACCCATGCATCACCCATTTTTCAAGATGGATGTTTGACATTGAACAAAATCTCTACATATTGTTATTTTTTTGCAAGAGATCTCCTCTAAGAAAAATTTCATCAGTTTGTGATAAAGAAATGAAAGCTTCTGAAGCCTGACATCTTCAAACTACTAAGAGCAGCTTGTGGGTGTGGAAGCAAGAATACTCTCATTTATTTCACAATCACTGGGCATGCATTATACATCCAAGTACTATTCTATTTGATGATAATTTGCTAGAGAATAAGACAAAGACATTCAATAGAAAATAAATATGCCCATAAGATCAAATCATATCATGATTTGCACTATTGGAAACAGAATCATGTGCCAGAAAGTGACTTGATTGATGACTACTATGGATGGGTAGTCATGGAAGGCCTCTCCTGGGAGGTGACATTTAAGCTGAGATCTGAATGACAAGCAAATGTAAGCCACATGAAGAACTGAGGTGGCAGGGCAGGCAAAGAAAACAGCGAATACAGAGGCTAAAAGGCAGGAATGAGCTTGGTTCATTCTGGGAATAAAGAGTGTAGGGTGCCTTGTGAGAAAGGAGAGATGATACCAGAGATAAGGAAGGACCAGGGCATACACAGCCTCATTAGCGTAGGTAATGGCATGACTTTTGTTTTAAGCACCATGACAAGTAACGGAGGGTTTGAATTTGGAAAACGGCATATGATTTACAATTTTGGAATATTACTCAGGCTGCTGTGCCAGAGTGTATTCAAGGGGACATGTTGGACTAAAGAAAAGACTATCACAGTGGTCCAGGCAAGAAAAGATGGTGCTTGTACAGGAACGAGGGCAATGAAAAGTATGAGCCAATGTATGCAGGAAAGTAACTTTTTGTTGATAAATAGGAAGTCACATGTGAAGCGAAGGAGCATTTAAAGATTTCATGCTTGGCAAGGACTATTTGATTCTCTTCTACCTAATTTATTCTGCTTATTCTACCCACCGACAGAAGAAAAGTTAATGAAATTGCATTCATAAAATCTTTCTCTTAGTGCTTACCAGTCTATATTTCAAGAGAATTTCACATCCTTTACCTCACATTTCAAATAAGAATGGTATGCTTCTCTTAGGACAATAAAAGACCATGATTTATGTGGCTGTTTAAATTTTTCAAATAAAAGCTTGGCAGTCATCACAAGACACAAGCAATTTCATCTCCCAATATGTTCCTTTAAATGACATTGTGTTGAGCAGGAAGAAAACCAAAATGATGCTTACTCTGACCATAAATTGTGGAAATTGGAAAATGGTCTTCACATAGAGCTGATCAGCACAGAGGACATGCTATGCAAACCTGCGCTGTAAAAGAAATATATGTGTAGCTTGGATCTCTGAGGAGTCTCTGGGTGGGAAGGTGCTCTGACACCTTTTGAACGAGGCAGATGTTTCCAAAAAGCTTTATTTGTTGCCTGACCACATGGCAAGCTCTCTAGAGCAGTGTTGTCTGGTAGGAACATAAAGTGGACCACATTTGTAAATTTACATTTAAAAAAAGTGAAATTAATTTTAATAAAATATTATATTTATCCCAATGTATCTGAGATAAAATCATTTCAACATGTGATCACCATGAAAATTGTTAATGATATATTTTACATTCTTTTCTTCATACTAACACTTTGAAATCTGATATATAATAATCTAGTTGGACTAGTCAAATTTCAAGTGTTTACAAGCCACATGTGGCTAATGGCTGATGTATTAGACATCATAGCCCTTGAATATATATAATCTCCTGTCAGCAACAATTGGCTTTCGAATATCCAAAAAGAAGATAACTGATGTCACATCATAGACATGAAATACTGGTAGTTCATAAACAGGCAACTACTAACTGCCTAAAAGATCTGTCATAATAGAGCATTAAGAATGGCAACCTGGACCTTTGAGAAAATACAGCCACATTTTAATAACTCATGGCTTCATTTGGACTATGTTTTTCAGTTTCAGTTCTTTGCTTTATTACACTTGAAACTGAAGAAAAGGGGCACAGAAAAAAAAAGAAAAATTAAAAGCTGATGATTTTATTTTATTTATTTATTTTATCTATTTTTAAGGATGAAGTTGCAAAGGGACAATAAAACTATCTCTAAAGTATTTTTCAGAGCTACTGAACATCTATGCCTGAACTTACCCTTCCATATTTAAATGATTATACCTAGTGTGTCTCAAGGAAGAGAATCTGTAGGACCAGATAGCAGCTGGATGCCAAAAGAGGCATTTTGGTACTTCCAGGTTGCAGGGAGATGACATGATTCCTTTGGCACCACTGTAAGGGCAGATATGGCCTATATGTAAATAGTACATGCCTCCCCACATGGAGGCTCTGTATCAGTATCATCAGCACCCCACATGGGCCTCATGACCAACATCTTTGCAAGCTAAGAGGCTTTGTGAACTTCTCATGCAAGGTGACATTAACTGATGATACCAACATAATTGTTTTTCCAAAATCAGCCTTAACATCATCTTTACAATTACAATTTATTAAAACTGCAGTAACTCTTGCTGACAATGTATTGATTTAAGAAGAAAACAAATGCATGGAAACTTTGGAACTAATCACTCTGAAAAAAAACAAGAAAGAATGGTGTCACAGGGACAGAAACTTCCACAGAGTAGAGGAATAATTTATGGATGTTTTCAGTGATAAATCATGACTTTTAGACTGGACACACTCTTCTTTTTGTAGAGTGTGATCAGTGAAAATGCATTTTCTAGGAACACAGCTAAATTTTCCAAAGCCTCGAAGACTCTTAAAGAAGGTAATAAAAGACTGATAATAAGTCAGAAACAATGTTTGGCATCCTCAGGCTAACAGGTAAATAAATGAATAATAAAGACATAAAATTAGGCACATTTGTTTTTCTCAACCAACATTTTAGTAAATGAATGAATGAATAAATGAATGAATATATACATGCATACATACATAGGATTTAGAGTGAGCCATTAGCCATTGTTTTAGAGCTTTTTGCTTTATTGTAGATGCATTTCACAAGGAACAGGAGGTTTGCAGAGTAAAAGCCTAATACGGTAGCGAATTTACTTGGCTGGGGGAGATTATTGTATATTCTCCCTTTTCCTGTGGAAGTATACTTCATGCTTTTAAAGGTTATTTGAATACTTTTTATGCTCATTATACATCTCTTTAGGCAGTTGTATATGTGTTCATGGTGGGTTAGATTGAGGATTTCCTTCTTTCCACTTCCATTCCCATGAAGGAAGCTACCAGAATGCAAGTACACATGGAACCAGCATCTGAGGCCTGCAGATAGGCCAAGAGACCACATTCTGCCTTAATGCAGAGATAAGGCAAGGCATCCATGCTTACCTTCAGTTCATTCCTAAATGGAATTCCTAAAGGAAGCACACAGCCACAAACCCAGCATCCTTTTTCTAAATGTTAAAATTAATAATTATTTTCATAAGGAAAAACGATATATCAAAGAATCATATTTTCAGTGAAGGAAGAAAGAGACTGAAGTTAAATGAGTTTGAATCTGGTGGCAAGTTTTATTTGGTTTCCACTATCTGGGGCAACAACCTATACTCTCTAATATGTGTTAAATAAAAACATTTCCATTCATAAATATTCTCTGCAATGCAAAGTAATAATCAATTTCTAATTTGAGACCATGACCTTGCATTAGGAATTGCTCTGGGGAGAAGAAGCTGCATTTTAATAAGAAGTCAATGGACCTGAGTTTACCTTTTCTTTATTCTTCTCTTTCCTTGGAATATCCATTATAATAATAACACTTCTAAGCCCCAGGCTCAGAAGACTCCACTGATTGCCAATTGCAGGCCTGTTTCCCTAAATCTCTTCTAAATGTTCTTCAATCTCTACTTGAACACCCTTATTGCCTCTCAACATAGTTTTTGTTTTTGTTTTCCTCTTTCATAGAGAGCTCTATTCATTAGAAAGTTTTAACTTACGTTGAGTACAACAGTTTCTACATATAAAATATATTCCTTGGACTTTGTTCTTCGTAAATAATGTACAAAGATAATCCCTCATTCTAGACCCTTAAGAATAGCTATAGCAAACATAGAACAAGTATATAACATGATTATAGCATCTAAGAAAGATGCAATCTAAGGAGAAAGGCAGAATTAGCAATCAGGGGAAAGTTAGCTACTGGAAGGGGCCTGGCCTATGGCTCTGTGTATAATAAAGTTAAGAGTCCATAAAGGATAGGTGCAGTAGGAAAGATTGCATGGAGAAGAATAAGCCTACATAAGCAGAAATAAAATAGAAAACCTCTGGAGATGCTGCACCAGAAGGAGGAGGAGGAAAGACAACTGTTGGGAATTTCGATAAACTACAGGTCACACACAAAAGAACATTTAGTAGACACCTACTGATACAGATAAACTGTTTTCCACTAGTCAAGTGATGTACACAGCCAGTTAAGATATCTGGCAAGTCTCAATCATTTTAGGAATAATGTTTCTTGGAAAGTAAGAATTTAATGCAAGTATCGAACATTTAATTATTTTATTTTTCAATTAGCTTTATGCTTGCTTTAGATAGCTACGTAGCACATACGTCAATTATGTCAATTTCACAAATTTCTATGGATATATGCAAAACTTCAGTTTATCCTTTTCTTATACGAAGTATATATTTTAAATGTATTTTACATTTTTGTTTTTTCAAACCTGTCTGCAGTAGGATACTGAGTTCCTCATTTTACCATAAACCTTTGCAGAATCAAGCTTACATGTGCCACCTAGGATTTAAAAAATTGTAGCCAATCTGCTTTTGATTTAAAAGAAAGGCTTCCTATACGCAGCGTCAAGCCCAGCCTTTCTAACTGACATGACATCAGCTATACAAGAGCCACAATTATACAATATTAATGCATTTTTTTCACTGCATCCAAAGAGATGTTTAATGACTCTCTAAAAATTTATTTTTCATCTTATCTCCCATCTTTCCATTCAAAATCAAATGGCCAATAACATCTCAAGGAGGTTGGTAGGCAGATACTTACATTAAGAAAATAGTACAAAATTGAAAAGAAACTTTTAGATCTCATAGGATTTTTGGCAACTAAGGTGTAATTAAATAGGCCTAGGAGTAAATAGCCCTAGATTTGAATTCCAGTTTTTCCATTAATTAGGCTATATAAACTTGGGCCCACCACTCTGGAGGCCAGTTTCCTAATCAGTAACGTATAAACAATAGTAGTGAAGATTAAATAAAACATTTATATTAAAAAAGGGGCCTTACAGGGACACCTGGGTGGCTCAGTCAGTTGAGTGTCCAACTCTTTATTTTGGCTCAGGTCATGGTCCCAGGGTCGTGAGATCAAGCCCTGCATCAAGCTCTGTGCTGAGCATGGAGATTTCTTAGATTCTCTCTCCCTCTCCTTTTGCCCTTCCCTCACTCACTCTATCTCTTGCTCACTCTCTCTCACATGCTCCTTCTCTCTCAAAATAAATAAATAAACATTAGAAAAAAAAAGAAAAAGAAAAAGAAAAAGGGAAGAAAAGAAAATGAAAGGGAAGGGAAGGGAAGGGAAGGGAAGGGAAGGGAAGGGAAGGGAAGGGAAGGGAAGGGACGGGAAGGGAAGGGAAGGGGAGGGGCTCAGTCATTAGGCATCTGACTCTTGGTTTCGGCTCAGGTCATGATCTCACAGTTCATGAGTTTGAGCCCCACATCTGGCTCTGAGCTGAGGGCACAGAGCCTGCTTGGGATTTCTCTCTCCCTCTCTCTGCCCCTCCCTGGCTTTCTCTCTCTCTCTCTCTCTCTCTCTCTCTCTCTCTCTCTCTCTCTCTCAAAAATAAATAAACTTTAAAAAATAAATAAAAAGAAAAGAAAAGGACCTGATAGAATGTCTGGCACATTGTAGTCGTTCCAGGAAAACCCTAGTTCCTTGATTCATTTATTCATTCATACATCTCCACTAATATAAAGTAGACACCCAGTTCTTTCTAAATTCTTTTAGACTGAAATAAAACTGAAGAAGTAGAGAATCAGGGTTTATGTGGAAAAAAATTGCAATTTGGGCAGTTTGTCACATACTTTACCTCTGACTTCCTATCAAATGGCGAGGCCATCTGAACTGACTTCAATCTTTTAAGCAGGGCTGCCATATGTTTTGTTCTGATACTGCTACCTGGATTTGAAGACAAAATCCTGGATGTCTTCCAAGGAGAATTTTAGGCAATCTAATGGTGAGGTGTAAGGGAAAGCTATTATTGAGTCTCTCATGTGGAAGAAGTTGATCATATTTATTTCTAAGGTAACACTGTAAAGTATGGCTGCCTGGAGGCAAATTTTTAATTCCTAAACCATTTCACTTACTCTTTGCAAGTCTTACATTTACCTCACAAATGCTAGCAAAAAATAACTGTTTTCCCTAATATATGATACAGTGTTCCACTTACCATCCAACTCTAAATGTTAATTTTACTTTTTTATTCAGTATTCAAAAAATTTTAGAGAGTTATTGCCTTATGTTTTCAAGTCTGATCTTTCCTCTAATTTCTAGTCTTTATATTAGCTATTCTTCAGAAATGATTCACAATGGCTTTATCTTTATTCTTTTATTATCCACTGAAGGGCCCAGTTCTAAAACCATCCATATGCCTTATGTCCAACAAAGTTTACAGAATACATCCATGAAAAGCCTTTAGATTTGGATTTTGACACTCAAAATAATGTAGCATTTCAGACTTTTAAAAAGTATACTTGGTCTTAATCGTCATATAAAAAAGGCAAACGTAACTTTTATGTAAATCTATGGCTATAGAAATATTTCACATCCATATATTTAAAACTATGTAGCTTTAGAAATTAAATGGAAAATTAAACAGGTTATCTTAAAAACTCAGAAACCTTAATGTAATTAGTGTAGCCTTCTCCATCATCAAACTTAAGCTCTTCAAGCTAAATGACTGTGTGATTTTTTGGCTCTCAAGTGGCAAATATAAATCAAGGACTACAGAAACCTTCCCCACAGACAAAAATCTATGTCCACAACTTAAAGAAGTTAGGAATGAACTTTATCTCAGCCAGGCTGACAATGATAAGATTTCAAGAAGGAGAGAAGACTGACCACCCACAGCCCTGCTGTCTCCAGAGCAAATCTAGCCAGACTTGCAAATACCACTATCACAGTACTAGTAGCATCTTGAAACTAACTGTCCTGTTGATTGGCAGGACTTCAGGGAATTTTATCTAATTGTCTAAGAACAGGAAGGAAAGGAAAGCACACACTCATTTTCATTTAAATGTAGACAATTTCTACCTTTGACCCTAGGGTGGATGAACCAAGCACAGATTTATTCACACTGATTTTGTTTTCTTGGAGTCAATATGCCCTAAATGGAATATTTCCTGTGATTTTATTTTTTTTCCTTTTTGCCTGAGAGGTACTAAACTGAGGACCTCCCCTTAGAAAACCACCTAGGATATGAAAAGAGGTCTGTATGTGTATGAGCACTGCCAAAGGTAATAGGGTGGCAGCTAACAGCCCAGGAAGTGAATCACTGCCTTTGTTGGTTTCTATTTTGTCAGCAGAGGGAAAACTTCAAAAATAACTTACAAAAAGAAATCAATAAATAACCTGTCATCCATTTCTGGGACCCTTGTTTCTAGTTTTCTCCATCTCTCCCATCCCTATTATTAAATGAGTCAATGGTGGAAAAACTCCAAATGTCTCATGTGGAGTTAAATTGGGTATTAAATCATCTTAGTCTCAATGCATATGGTAAAAAAGAAGCCATCAAAAAGAATACACTGGCATGGAGAGAAGTGAAAATTTTGAGCAATATACCATACTCTAGCAAAATAATGCTATAAATTGAGAACATGTTCAGCCCCTGCACAGCACAGCACATATTGTAAAAAGAAATTTAGTTGCTGAAAAACATGAGATATTCTCCTCTGCCACTGATAAGATTGATGGAAGGACACACACCGTGGTTAGTAAATAGCACTTTTTTGGTTTATAATTATATCTAATTGCTTGCCAGTAAAGCATGATGAAACCTTCATCACATAATCCTCTAAAAACATCTAAAATATCCAAAGATTTAGTAAATCATTGCCAAAATACTCACATACCCAACAAAAGTAATCCAGAAAACTGTGTCAGCACCTTCTCAGGCAGAATAATATTGAGGAGACTTATTCTTATACAGCCATGTTATGTGCCGTGTTGAAGACATTTCAAATTTTAACTCCTCAACATTTCGATTCGCACACACTATTTTTACCTTCTCCGAGTTTCCTGGATGACTGAAGTCCTTCCAGTCTTCAGTTAGTCATATCCCACACTCTACTAATTCTCAGATGCTGGAATAATGACAATGACTGACATCATGATGAACTTATAAGACTGAAGTTGTGTCTTTATCAATGAGGACACAGTTACTATTTCATGAGTCACCCCAAAATACCTCTTGCA
The DNA here is from genome assembly GCF_007474595.2 of Lynx canadensis. Taxonomy (NCBI): domain Eukaryota; kingdom Metazoa; phylum Chordata; class Mammalia; order Carnivora; family Felidae; genus Lynx; species Lynx canadensis. Next base: position 32,796,157 of record NC_044305.1, on the reverse strand, counting down.
TTTGGTGGCAGAGGGTCCAGAGGGCAAGTTTCAGAGCAGTCATTCTTGAATTACTGATATAGGAAGTGAGAAGGCTGTAAGTTGTTTTGACCATGTCACTCATTTAGAGTTCACTTCCCACACAGGTTACAAATCTATCTTCCTAAAGCAGAAAGATAAAAGGAATCTTAAAATTAAGATGGATAATTCTCCAACACTGTATGAAGGAGTCATCATTTTCAAGATCTCATAAAGTCCCATGTTAAATTCCGCTGAAATTCACAGTTCCCATCTAAAGCTCAAAAGCTATTTAGGAGCCATATAACAAATTTAGGAGTCAGCCAGAGGTGATGAGAATATAATACAATTCTCTTCTTCATCCTGCTACACCAGGCACAGCTGCAAATGTCAACATCCAACTCCTCCCAAGCAGCCTTCACTGGCCACATCTCCTATTAATCTGGGCTTCCTTTTCATTCTTTGGAGATTTGCTAGCACAGTCCTTGGTGAGACCCACTTAATATTTGGCCTATCATTGCAGTGCATAGATTCATAAATGCCCAGGGGTCAAAGCACGTCTCCTAAATGACAACACCCATGATACTCTGCATGAGGCTGGTGACTGCCTAACTCCTGTACCTCTATTTCATCATACACCAAGATGATAATGCCTTTGGTCTAAAGAAAAAGGATGGGTAATTGCTGAGAAAAAGAACACAGGGTCACAAAGGAAGCTCCATGCTACTATCAATAAAATTATTAAAAGATCGATGTTGTTCTAAGAAACACAAGAACAAGGAGTTTCCAATATAGAAGTAAGTGTAATCAAAGAAGAAAAAATAAATAATTCACATGCCAGAGAATGGCAACTCCACATGTCAGTCAGTAGCAAGCAACTGGCTCTGTGAAATGGATTTAACCATGTGTATCCCATATATTTGTGATACATCTTACTGTCATCATGCGTCAAGTTACAATATTGTTACAGGAAAGAGCAGAAGAATTCATAGTGCTTTAGAATCACAGTTCTTGCACAAAATTAATGTTTAGAACTGTTCATGTAAAGGGGCTCCCTTTCCATATCAACAATGCAGAATAAGGAAGGAAAAAATATATATATACACATGCTGTATTACAAATTGAGGCTAGAAATATTAAAGTTAATTAGCACTCATAGCTCTAAAATGCCAAAATTGTTTAATGTTGATTTGCATTTCCACATTATATTCATATTACTATATTCTACATTATCATTCTATATCACTATATGTATTTGTGATTTACATAGATTACCATATATTATAGTATAATATAGAATATGATAACAAACTATATAACAATCTGTATGATTTTATTTTATAATATATTTCTCTTACTATAGTCTGCTTCTTCTCTGCATGAGTTTAAAAGAGAAACTTCAAAAGCTAAGAGACTTTTCTGACACACAAATTATAAGATAATTTTATTCTTTTCACTGAAGGCAGCCAATACACACTGTAACATTAAAGGCACACCTGAAGAGGATTCAGAATGAAATTCCTTTGACATCGTTGTCAAAGTCAAAACATTATAATTCCCCCATCCCATTCTTTTATTGGAGTCTTTATGATATCAGCAGCTATTTAACTTGTGGCTTTCCTGCATCAGACATTTCAACGACAATTACTGCTGGGCAAATTCTAAGTCTATAGCACCCACCTCCAACTCCACTCTTGACAAAAATTTTAAAATAAGGTTAACTGGAAAGTGTAGGCAGCTTGTTTTGGCCATGTTAGTTCTGATCTGACCTGAGAGCCTAGGCATTGAGGTGGAACATGGCAACTAGCAGATGATTATCAGTGGACTATTGTGTTAGATGCAGCTAGCACTGGGCCTGAACTATAGAATCAGCAGTATTATAGAATTGCAGACCACAGTAGGAAATCCTAGAGTGTGAGAAATTATTCTGAGTAAAGGAACAGCCATATATCAAGGTCAGTTGACAGTTTCATATTTAAGTTGGCTATTAAACACATACATTTATCTCTTCTCCTGCCCAAAAACCCATATGAAAAGAAAAATAAAAAGAATAAATTTAAGGCAGCAGTGGAAAACTGAGAGAATTACATCAACTGGCTTAAACAATGAGAAACGTCCAGAAGATACAACAGCTGATGTGAAGCCAAAATGGTGAAGAACTCACAGCACAACACAGGCTTGGACAGAATTGGTTTTTAAACCAGTGAAAAGTTCTGACTACAACTTCACATTAATCTGCTAATGAAGCTTCAGAAGGAAACTGTGATAAGGAGCAGTAGGGTATGTTAGTAGACAACAGGGCAGTCTGCCCCCATGGTAGCTGACAACTAAGGCATTTGCCCTCAGGGGCATTCAGTCTTTCTGAGCAAAGTTGAGAATCTGCCCAGCAATAATTCCAGAGATGTACTGGGACTGTGAGAAGGGAAGCAGTACTGCAGGCAAGTTTCTGTCAAGACTAAGGATAAGAAGACTTGTCCCTTAACACTCCAAAAGGCAAATTCTCTCTCTGCCCTAAAGGAGAGCCTACCTACCTACATCACCTGCTCCCAACCTCCCTCCCTCCTACCCTACCTGCTTCTCTTCAGAGCCAGAGAGCTTGTAATTACACTCAGGGTATAATCTTTTCCCATTTGTGTCACAAATACCTACTTCAGTCACTGATACTGATAAATTAAGCCATCATTTGCAAGTGTAAACAGATATGCCAGAATAATCAATTGAAGAAACTGGTATGCAAGAGAGACATAAACTACACGAATGAACTAACTCGAGAGAAAAGGAAGAAGCCAAAGCAAAGAAGATAACTATAAAATAAATGTAATCAGTCTCTACAGATCAATAATAGTACATATCATGGAAATAAGTTTGGGTGTGAGTGCCAAGTATCTATAATTAAATATGATTATCAGGGATTTCTTGTGTACATTAACGTTTATAATCACAGTCTTAGATCATCTTTAAAATCTCCCAAGCTAGGGGCGCCTGGGTGGCGCAGTCGGTTAAGCGTCCGACTTCAGCCAGGTCACGATCTCGCGGTCCGTGGGTTCGAGCCCCGCGTCAGGCTCTGGGCTGATGGCTCGGAGCCTGGAGCCTGTTTCCGATTCTGTGTCTCCCTCTCTCTCTGCCCCTCCCCCGTTCATGCTCTGTCTCTCTCTGTCCCAAAAATAAATAAACATTGAAAAAAAAATTTAAAAAAAAAAAAAAAAATAAAATCTCCCAAGCTAAAGACTCTTGATTGTATTTCAAGTGCAATTCCTGGGTTTCATACATCTCATGCAATACAAACAAAGGTAAGAAATTAAAATATTCTGAAATTCTGAGAAAGCACAAATAATGCACTGTTCCATTGAATGTTGAGCCCAAAGAGATTTAAGGATCAGCAGTGTGGAGACTGACTTGCTGTAAATAGCACACATGTTCGTTCATTCTTTGAATCGTTTATCATTGTCTCTGTGTATGGTGTTCTCTGCTGAGATGGCAGGGAAATTTGGGGTCTTGAAACACAAGTAAAAGACTACAGTACTTGTAAAATACTTGGCCAGAAGTTAGCTTTCAACAGAGTACCTGGGAATACTACCTGGGAGCATATCACACATAATGCTTTATCTCAACACTTGATTTATCAGGCTAAAGGATCTTTTAAACCTTGCTGGACCCTACAGCATGGAGAGCCTAAGGCTAAGTGGGACAACTGTTAGAATAGTCCACAAGGAGGAACTGTCTGAGAAAAGCCAGGTTCCAAATGGGGATTTTCATCTGTGTTTTGTATTCACTTTAATCCTCTAAGTATTTTCAGTTTCCTATGAAAAAAATTGAAATTTCCTGAACAACAATACTGCCAAGAGTTATTATCCCTTTCGCTTACTTTCAAAGAATCTTTCTCTATTAAAATGGCTTATATCAAATCTGAGTATTATTAAGATTACATGCAGCTCCCCAGACATCCACCTAATTGAAAAGAACAGTCCAGAAAGAACAGACAGACTTCTATATTCACAGAGCATGTATGGGACAGGTTAACCGTGGGGGGAAAAAAGCTAATGGAAAATCACTGGAAAAAATGACTTTCCAAACTTTTTTTTTTCGTTTATTTATTTATTTTGAGAGAGAGAGAGCACAAGCAGGGGAGGGACAGAGAGAGGAAGAGAGAGAATCCCAAGCAGGCTCCACACTGACAGTGCAGAGGCCGACACGGGGCTCAAACCCATGAACTGACAGATCATGACTGGAGCCAGAACCAAGAGTCGGATGATCAACCAACTGAGCCACCCAGGCACCCTGGCTTTCAAATCTTTTTATGTAGATACTGTCATCAGCCTTTTGGTACACATAGGCAGATAACTTCTGCATTAAACAAAGGTTTCCTGGAAAAGATGCCTCTGTGTTTTGCTCTGTTTCATTTATTTTCACACATAGGATTTCTGCATCATTTCCAAACTGTTCATATTGAGTCCACTTTTCTCATCCTGTAAGGTCCTTGAGTCAGATTCTACATACATCATTTATTGGCTGATCACTTGGCATCAATTCTTTCAACGAGCATTTAATCATTCATTTATTCAACAAGAATTTATGGAGTTTATCCTCTTTGTCAGGCAATACAAGGCAGCTCTCAAACCTCATGCACTAACACCAGCCTGCTGGACCCAGGCCTTCCTTCCAGACATCTAAAATGTTTAGGGCAGCAGAGAACTCTGGCAAGTGGGAATAGTGAGTTTTTAATGTTCAGTTTTAATGAAACATCTATGAGCAAGAATCTTGTCTCTACTTCCACAACTTTTAGAGTTGATTTCACTTCCCTTTTCTCTAAACTTCCAAGAGTTACAAAACCAATTTATCTGAGGACCAAGGAACATGGCCTTTCCATCCTCCCTTACTAATACATTTATGTGTTAATTCTAAGACCAGGTGTTGCGGTGACAGACAAGTGGGGCTCCTAAATGGTAAGAGTTTATATAACTGCCCACTAGCTGCTAAAAAGAAAAACATTCTTTTTAATGTATTTCTAAATAGAGAAAAAAGAGACTACAAGGAGAAGGATTCACTTGCCTCTTTCTCTTTACTCTAGCTTTAAAACGCTGGTTGTGACTTTGGCTCAGTGGCCAGATGATTGGCAGAGGCACAGGAGAAGATGAAGCTTGCCTAGGACTAAAGGAAGAAGAGTGAACAGGAGGGGGTGTGTGCATGGTATTTGTATCCACTCATCCTCTGGGAATGCTCCTGTCCCTGCTCTCCAAGCCCTCCCTATTTGGTAGTAGGGAATTTTCCACTATGGACTTAGGACCCTATACTAGCTCCCAGCTCTTTGCCCTCTGCATCATTTCCAATGCTGATGGGGACTGGGCCCCCAGCATGAGGCATGGAATCTGGAAGTCAGCTTAGTAATCAGCTCATTCTTTCCTGAGCAATACTCACACCTCATAGAGGATGAGTACACTACACAAATATAACAGATGAAAGACACATTCAGTCGTTTCCCTTATATCACAACCTGACTAGTTCTGTCTACTAAGCATACTGATGGTTGGCTACTACCCACTCATCTCCTCTCAGCCAATAAAACCCCTAGGACATAGAGAACACTGATTTCCCCAAGCTGCTGTGATCCAATTCCATGGATTTTATTCTTCACTATTAGGATCACCTTACCAGTAGAAATATTTACACAATAGTTTAAAAGGCTGCTGCCACTGTGATCCAGTTAAAATATCATGTCATCTCATCTTCTGAGAGTAATTCAAATGAAAAGTACACACTTGAAATCTAGAATTACACATCACATTAGAACTGGAAGAGATCTATGAGATAATCACCATCAACTACTGTGATTACAAATGGGAAACACTAGGAGCAGAGCAGAGGTGGGACTTCCAAAGAGTTCAGAGCCAGCTGCACCTAGAGTTGTTCACTTTGTCATCTCCCAGGACACCATGGGGAAGACGATTTAATTACTGTGCTTGGGGATCCCATCTTATTAACTGTCCTTTTGCATTACCTATAGCGACCTATTGTGAATAGTCTGTTTTTTTTTATGTTTTGAAAAGAGAGGTGAAGTTTGTTGTTTTGGTTGTTGTTGTTTTGTTTTTGTTTTTGTTTTTAGGTGAGCTCATGACAAAATTGAGGAGGAGAATCTATGGTTAACTTACCAGTGAAAAAGCCAATCACTATAAGTGACACTAGGAGTAGGTCTAAGATTTTGGTGTGAGGGTAAAGTCCCCTCCTCACTTCCTTGCTTGAGATAATAGGAATGCCAACAAGAAAACAGAGGTCCTGACTGGCAGTTTCCAGCACTAGAAAAGAGAAAGCTGAACTGATGTGATAAAGTTAAAAGTGGCAATATAAGACTCTAAAGTCAGTAAGTTTAGACTCTAATAGGTAGCTCCACAGATAAAAGAATGAATATCTAAATTGCAGCCAAGGGAAGCTGAGCATCTATCTTGTTAGACTGGTTGGTTAGGCCAGTAGGTGTCCTGCTTGCTAGGAGAAAAGCAGGGAGGAACCCTGGCCAAAGCTGTCTGTATGGTGATGCAGAAGGTCACCACATGGTCTAGGGATTTTTCTAGCTGCTGTTACTGACTAGAGAGAATGAATGAATGAATGAATGAACGAACGAACAAACGAACAAATAATCAAACCAGAAAGCAACAATCAGAGAAGAGGATCAAGATAAAGAGGGGTAGGCAGTATGAGGGAGTAGAAACTAAAAATATGACCAAGGTGGCTTTGGCTCCCTACAATTCCTAGCCAAGATTTCTTATTCCAAAATCAACTGCTTAAAAGTTTTTCTTATTTGTTAAGGGAAATTTGCATGAAGACATGAGATAGAGGCAAACTGAATTACGAATCTGAAGTTTCTTCCAGGGGGCACTGCAGATCCACCATGAGGCCAACTGGAGTTAAGAAACAAGTCTGCTGAAAACGATTCCTGTCTGCAAGTGTTTAATTTGAACCTCACTTGAAAAAATATTCTTTAAATCCTGATAATATCTCAGGACAATTAGTTCTTCTATATATATAGCGCCTCTCCTGAATTGGGAAAGCCTTGGTAGATAAGCTGCTGAATCTTTTATAACTCCACTAGGCCTCTTGGGATTCCTTAGATTGGTAGTGATTTGAGCAAAATGGATAACATGTTCTACATTTTCAGACTGATATTTCTATCTAGGATACCTCTCATTATCAGTGGATCCCCTGCTAAGATCAAAGGCACTCCCCCAAAGCAAAGAACAGGAATACCTAGTTTGTCACTATTAGCTGAAATAGTGGGACTGACATCCCAGGCTTTCTGCTGCAAGAGATGAGCCTCATTAGGAATCTAATCTCCAATAAAAAGCAGTCATTTTTGCACTGATATGAAAAATATTTTATGCCTACAAACAGCAAGAGTTGAAAAAGAACTTCAAGGGGTATTCAGCTGAGATTAACTTGAGCTACTAAAAAGTAAAATTTATAAGTGTATGTTGTCTATAAACCGCTGACTCTGTTTTGATTTGTTTTCCTTCACACATTGAATCTTGCTGAATGAGGAGAAATCATTTTCTCAAAGGTAATATCCAGGAATTTTGAGCACTATAAATTCAAGTACAGTTTTGTATGAGATAAAATACTAGTAATTATAATACACGGTGTCAAAAATGCAGACATGTTTCATAAAAGGCTATTTGCTTACACTGTTGCTATTTTACTTTGTATCTTAGGGACAGGTATACAGAAAGTGGAAACAGATCATCACCAAATGCTCTGAAAATTGTTTGCTCAAGAGCAATTTACTACCATGTGGAGGATGGTGGGCTTCTCTGGGTATTTCTTCTTGCCCCTTCATCCTCTAAATTTTTAATCTACCTATCAAGGTGCGTTGAGTCAGTCAACCAAGAACACCCGTGTTTCAGCAAGCTAGAGTGTCCATGCTTAAGAAATCACAAAGTGAGATGTCAGGGACTTATATACCATGTCTTACCATAATGGGGCGGGGGGGGTTAAGTGTTCAGATTCATTGACTGATATTCAGATATTTAGAGAAAAGGCAAAAATAAGTAATTACATAAGTAATTGCTTCTCATTACCTTTTGATTGGATTTGCAAGAATGACCTATGAGTGAGATGGAGCAAGCTTGGCCTCTGCAATTTAGAAAATCTGCATCTTCTTTTCCAGGCAGACCAGTGCTTAGTCAGGATGAAATTATGGCTGGGTGAACGGAACGTGGGCTAAATTTCAAACCTCACTCATCCCATTGACTGGGTGTCCTGATGCAGTGGCACAACTGTATGCAGTGCTCTTGCTTAAGAAAATACAAAAATTACTCAGGACATCCATTAAATACCTGCATGGATTTTTAAACACATTTCTTAGCCAGGGATGAGTGTTTGCTTCTTAGAATACTAGTGTAAATTAGGAAGAGAACATGACTAAGGTAAAACTT